>NW_027923199.1:0-227 GCF_054177405.1 Leptonychotes weddellii
GGCGCCTGGGTGGCTCAGTTGGTTAAGCGACTGCCTTCGGCTCAGGTCATGATCCTGGAGTCCCGGGATCGAGTCCCGCATCGGGCTCCCTGCTCGGCAGGGAGTCTGCTTCTCCCTCTGATCCTCCTCCCTCTCATGCTCTCTGTCTCTCATTCTCTCTGTCTCAAATAAATAAATAAAATCTTTAAAAAAAAAAAAAAGAAAAGACAATAAAGGTGTAATCACAT
>NW_027923200.1:0-227 GCF_054177405.1 Leptonychotes weddellii
GCGGCCACCCCTACTCTCAGGTCCAGGCCACCCTCACTTCTTGCCGGTGACTCATTGCCAAAACTTCTAGTGCATCCCGCCCCCGCCAAGGACAAGTAGACACTGCCCGGTTAAATTAAATTTCAGACCATGAATTTGTTTTATTAGTAAAGCTATGTCCCCTCTGATATTTCGGCAATACTTGTACTAAGAGGTTATTGGCTGTTCACCTGAAATTCCAGTGCAAC
>NW_027923201.1:0-1362 GCF_054177405.1 Leptonychotes weddellii
TGGACTCTGAGAAACAAACCGAGGGTTTTAGAGGGGAAGGGGGTGGGGGGATGGGTTAGTCTGGTGATGGGTATCAAGGAGGGCATGTACTGCATGGAGCACTGGGTGTTACACAAAAACAGTGAATTGTGGATCACCACAACAAAAAGTAATGATGTATTGTATGGTGACTAACATAATAAAATAAAATTTAAAAAAAAGAGAAAAAAAATTTTTTTGGAAAATTAATTATCCTAAAACTTGCAACTCAACAGTTGCAGAAAGATTATAAGACTTCTCCCAAGCCATTAGATTTATGTCCCTTATTGAAACACAAAGATGAAACCTTCAGCCCTAGGGCTTTCATTGGGAACAAAGATGATTTCTTATCTATATAAGCCAATAGAAAATATTTATTTTAATCTGTGGGAAAAGGGACTTTTTTTATCTTAATTACTATTATGAATAAATCTATTGTCTGTGTTGATTTATGTGGTTAATTCTATCATGTGTGAATTATTTTTTAATTAGTGTTACTTATTTTCAGAGAGAGATGTTCACTTCCACTCTTCATGATTACTGTATATATTTTTAAGTAAATTGTATGTCCATTATGGGTCTTGAACTCATGACCTTGAGATCAGCAGTCATATATTTTACTGATTAAGCCAGCCAGTGATCGCTGCATATTTAAATGTACACAGGTCAATCTGCTTACCTTGTACATAATGATTTTTAATTCACATATACCCTCAGAAAATCCTCTTCTAGCAAAATTTATGACAGTATTTCCTACAAGATTTTTATATATTTTTCATATTCATTTAACTTTATTTGAAATTTATTTTATCAAAATTATATGAAACTGAGATATGCATTGCTTTTTTCAAATAAATTATTCACTCTTTAAATAATCCATCCTCAAAATTGCACACACACACACAGAGTTGGTGTTGTTGACACAAAATGAACAAACTTTTTAGAATCTCTAAAAGAAAGGGTTTTTTTTTTTAGTTTTTGTTCTATTTTTGTTTTTGTTTTCCCAGCTCAGGTTAGGACAACTGCCTGGGATACAGTCTTTACTAAGGACATAAAACATGAAATGTTCAAATCATTAGGTGAAAGGTATTTCAGAAAGTTATAGAACTTATCTTAGGACTGTGAACTTAGGACTTAGTTTATCTGCAGGACTGTCTGACTTCAGTCTCATGGGAACCAGGGAGGTTCTACACTTAGCCATATGCTTGGAATATGCTCCATTTTAGGTTATTTATAAATGAATCAGATGTACAATTGGTGCCAAGGTCAGAAACTGAATTTGCTGACTCTGGTAATGGTTGAAGTTTGGTTTCCTTGAGATCCAATGAGCAGGGCCCATGCACA
>NW_027923202.1:0-227 GCF_054177405.1 Leptonychotes weddellii
GGGGGGTGGGACGATGGGTTAGCCTGGTGGTGGGTATTGAGGAGGGCACATTCTGCATGGAGCACTGGGTGTTATGCACAAACAATGAATCATGGAACACTTCATCTAAAACTAATGATGTAATGTATGGGGATTAACATAAGAATAAAAAAAAAAAAAGGAAAAAAAAAAAGAAACTGGCTGCCATGCTGTGGAACTCCCAAGCCACATGGAGATATTTCAGTTGA
>NW_027923203.1:0-227 GCF_054177405.1 Leptonychotes weddellii
CCAGTAAAAAACACAGGCAAAAGACTTGAACAGGCACTTCATCAAGATATACATAGAGCAGAGGGGGCCTGGGTGGCTCAGTTGTTAAGCGTCTGCCTTCGGCTCAGGTGGTGATCCCAGGGTCCTGGGATGGGGCTCCCTGCTTGGCAGGGGGCCTGCTTCTTCCTCTCCCACTCCCCCTGCTTGTGTTCCTGCTCTCACTATCTCTCCCTGTCAAATAAATAAAT
>NW_027923204.1:0-227 GCF_054177405.1 Leptonychotes weddellii
CCACAGTCTTGCAGTTGCTGGCAGAAGACACAAGACTCCTGGGTCAGAGACAAAGGACTGCGTGACTCGGAGCTCAGGCAGAAAGAAGTATGGACATGATGACCATGTCAGTTCCCCTGCTCCCCAACAACTACGGGATGAAGTGGATGAAAAGCAAGGTGCTACAAGTAAGTGGTTCTGAACTACATACAGGTGAGGACCCTGAGCTTAGGGCACCCAGATCTTTA
>NW_027923205.1:0-227 GCF_054177405.1 Leptonychotes weddellii
CATGGTATCCACTAGTGACTTTGCTTGTAAAAAAAAAAAAACCAAAACACCAACCATTTTTTTTTACTCTTTACTTGAAGTTTCTCTAAATAAGTGCCTAACAGGAAATACCTCTAAACTAGTGTACCTTTAATATTGTTGTTACAGCAAACAACGTGCCGAGAGACACAGGTCAGATCAAAGATGGGGTTCATTCAGGGCCACCCTGGGGGGACAGAAACGGGGTG
>NW_027923206.1:0-227 GCF_054177405.1 Leptonychotes weddellii
AAAAAACCCCAAATAATCCAATTAAAGACTGGGCAGAAGACATGAACAGACATTTATCCAAAGAAAACATCCAGATGGCCAACAGACACATGAAAAGATGCTCAACTTCGCTCATCATCAGGGAAATGCAAATCAAAGCCACAATGAGGTATCACTTCACACCTGCCAGAATGGCTAAAATAATAAACACAAGACACAAATGTCAGCGAGGATGTGCAGAAAAAGGA
>NW_027923207.1:0-227 GCF_054177405.1 Leptonychotes weddellii
GCGCCTGGGTGGCTCAGTTGGTTAAGCGACTGCCTTCGGCTCGGGTCATGATCCTGGAGTCCTGGGATCGAGTCCCGCATCGGGCTCCCCTGCTCTGCAGGGAGTCTGCTTCTCCCTCTGACCCTCCTCCCTCTCATGCTCTCTGTCTCTCATTCTCTCTCTCTCAAATAAATAAATAAAATCTTTAAAAAAAAAAAAAGTATTTGGTGATCCAAGGATTCAACAAA
>NW_027923208.1:0-227 GCF_054177405.1 Leptonychotes weddellii
CCTACATTACATCATTAGTTTTAGATGTAGTGTTCCATGATTCATTGTTTGTGCATAACACCCAGTGCTCCATGCAGAATGTGCCCTCCTCAATACCCACCACCAGGCTAACCCATCCTCCCACCCCCCTCCCCTCTAGAACCCTGTTTGTTTTTCAGAGTCCATCGTCTCTCATGGTTCGTCTACCCCTCCGATTTCCTCCGCTTCATTCTTCCCCTCCCGCTACC
>NW_027923209.1:0-227 GCF_054177405.1 Leptonychotes weddellii
TTTATTTATTTATTTGAGAGAGAGAGAATGAGAGAGAGCAAGCACATGAGAGGGGGGAGGGTCAGAGGGAGAAGCAGACTCCCCGCCGAGCAGGGAGCCTGATGCGGGACTCGATCCAGGGACTCCAGGATCAGGACCTGAGCCGAAGGCAGTCGCTTAACCAACTGAGCCACCCAGGCGCCCGACAGTACTGACATGTTAACAATATTAAGTCTTCCAGTCCGTGA
>NW_027923210.1:0-227 GCF_054177405.1 Leptonychotes weddellii
CGCTGTCTGTGCCCAAGCAATCAGAGCCGTGCCATCAGGGTGGGGCCTGGTGGTGGCTGGGGTGGTGCAGACCCAAAGGGCAGAGAGGACGCAGGAGGGGACACAGGAGGGGAAGTGGGCGCTTGGATCTGGAGTGGCTCAAGAAGGTTTCTGGAGCAGGTGCCGTTTCTTTCCTCCCTCTTTCCTTCCCTCCTTCCTTCCCTCCCTCCTTCCTTCCTTCCTTCCTT
>NW_027923211.1:0-1362 GCF_054177405.1 Leptonychotes weddellii
CAGCCTACTCTCAGAAGGGCTGTGCCCTGGCTCCGACTGCCGGGGGGTCAAAGTTCAGAAACCCAGGGAAAGGACAGAACCTTAAGCAGAGCCTGATTCACAAGTATTTTGCTCCAGGTGTTCAGTAAACACAAGGAGTTCAGCTGATCATTTATGTGCTGAGGAATGGGAGTTTGGAGGGACCGTGACTGGTTTTGTCACAGCAAACAAGGGGGCACCTGTCAATCTCACCTGAGTCATAAGGCGAAGGAAGCCTCCTTGCAGTAAGCACTTTCCTAGAACACAGACTGGGGAGATCTCTTAACCTTCACTGTTTTCCAGGATCACAGGGCGGCAGCAAAGTCCAACATTGTCAGTCCGCACACAATCCTACACAGCAATGTCTATAGCACCTTTATTCATGATTGCCAAACAGGGAGCAACCAAGATGTGCATCAACAGATGAATGAATAAATGACCTTGGTGCATCCATACCATGGAATACTATTTGACAAAAGAAAGGAATGATCTTTCAAGCCACAGAGAGAGATGGATGAATCCTAAATTCCTGTTGCTAAGTTTAAGAAGCCAGTCCGGAATGGATATATATATATATATATGTACATGGATATATATATACACACACACACATATATGTGTGTGTGTGTATTCTCTGTGTGAGCCAATTATTAAAAAAAATTGTGGAAAAGGCAAATGTAGAGAGAGCGGAGTGGTAAATAGGAATAGGTAAAGGACAGGTGCTATTTTAGCGCTGTGCGATAATGGAATGGTGCTTACTTGACACTATGCATTTGTCATTATCCACAGTAATTTACTGCACAAAAACTGAAACTTCATGTATGCACAACTGACATATTATTAAGGATGTCAGGGGATATCAGGATGAAATGCAGAATGTAATTAAGGAATCTCACCACAGTCACGTATAGAAAAACTACACTAAGACAGGGAGGGAAACAGGGCTGACCTCAGTACCTTTGGAAATGAAGGAAGTCTATAAGGCTAAAAAGAAAAAAATTACACATGCAATGCGCTCTAGTGGAGAAATCTGTTGCCTATGGATGTACAGTGTAAGAAAACTGATACCATTATGCATGTGTACCGGAACCGGACGATTCATTGAATGGATGGTGGGTAATGGGGGCCAGATTTCTCCCTACTAGAGTGGGAGGTTGCAGATAATGAGGGGCAGAGGCGAAAATAATCCACGCAGTAACAAATTAGAGTTGGAGGCATCAGCATGTATTCATATTAGGGTTAATATCGAGATGGATGCTTACGTATAGACATTTGTATAGAAATGCGCATATATATGAGTTAATATGCACACATCTATTTCTTTGTTTTGTCAGCTGAGAGGGC
>NW_027923212.1:0-227 GCF_054177405.1 Leptonychotes weddellii
GCTGCTCCTCCCCCCACTCGTGTGTGCACTCTCTCTCTCTAAAATAAATAAATAAATAAATAAAATCTTTTTAAAACCCCAGTAATTAAGGGAGTAAATGGCACAAAATGGATATGGAAGGATCAAGCAAGCTACAGAGCAGGGGTTCCCAAACTTCAGCGAGCATCGGGGCACCTGGAAGGCTGGTTGCTACGCAGATCCTGTCCCCAGAGTTCCAGCAGGTCTGG
>NW_027923213.1:0-227 GCF_054177405.1 Leptonychotes weddellii
TTTTTTTTTAAAGATTTTATTTATTTATTTGACAGAGAGAGACACAGCGAGAGAGGGAACACAAGCAGGGGGAGTGGGAGAGGGAGAAGCAGGCTCCCCACAGAGCAGGGAGCCCGATGCGGGACTCGATCCCAGGACCCTGGGATCATGACCTGAGCTGAAGGCAGTCGCTTAACCAACTGAGCCACCCAGGCGCCCGCATGTGTTATTTGATTTAACCCTTACTA
>NW_027923214.1:0-227 GCF_054177405.1 Leptonychotes weddellii
CGAGTTCTCGGCTCCTTGGGGGCGGAGATTGGGAGGCCGCCATTTTCACTCTCGTCCTCCAGAGCTGTTTGGAAAGCTTGCAGGGAACAAAAGCTCCCGAGAGCAAACCCAAGCAGATTACTTCGCCCGGACCAGCAAGGGCGGGGCAATTCCGCCTCCGGCAAAGACATTTGGGAACCACGGCAACAGGCCCCTCCCCAAGAAGATCAGCAAGAACAGCCAGCCAA
>NW_027923215.1:0-227 GCF_054177405.1 Leptonychotes weddellii
GGGGGACACGTAAGCAATGGCCCATCATCCATCTAGAGCCGGTGTCCACTATACGGGTTGTATGAGAGAGAACACCTCATATGTGCTACTACGTGGGGTCAGAGCTGGGAGGGACCCTTCCCCGGAGAACCCTGAAGGTAAATAGCCAGGTGGACAGGGGTGGGGGATCTTCCTCCGCTTCAAAGAGGTAATATTAGATCGGAGATGGAAATTTGGGCAGAACTGAC
>NW_027923216.1:0-227 GCF_054177405.1 Leptonychotes weddellii
GCCTGGTGATGGGCATTAAAGAGGGCATGTATTGAATGGAGCACTGGCTGTTATACGCAAACAAGGAATCATGGAAAACTACATCAAAAAAAAAATGTTGATCCTCTGGTTGTCAGAGTTTTTATGAATAAAAGATTAACATAAGTTTCTTTGCATTTAAGTAAGTTTTTTCTTCAACAGTCATTAAATTTGGGGGGTGGGTAGAAGGAGGGCTAATTATGTTTTAT
>NW_027923217.1:0-227 GCF_054177405.1 Leptonychotes weddellii
AATATGCATAGAATCAGATATGACCAGTTTTAAGGAACTAAAATTGACTTTATCAAACCAGTAAAGCACCCCCAAACCAGCCTGGTCTCTTGCTTACAGAAACAGTTTCTAGCCTCACAGGCGAGTAAGGATGGACACTTTCTGGCAGACCCAGGAAACTTCAAATATGAATACCATATGATTTCACTTATATGTGGAAACTGAAAACCAAAACAAAGGTACAAACA
>NW_027923218.1:0-227 GCF_054177405.1 Leptonychotes weddellii
AGGGTGGGTCAAGGAAGTTATTATCAAGAGAAAGAAGAAGGACTGGTCCAGGCAAGGTCACTTTCCTTTAGGGGGAAAAATAAGGGGTCTTATTATGCCAATCACCTCATCTTCCTTTGAGGAGTGGAGAAGTCTCATGTGGCAGACTCACTGGAGCTGATCAGAGAATTCTTGACTGATCTGTTAAGATTACATTTTGGGGGAAAGTTGAAGCTGCAATTAGATTA
>NW_027923219.1:0-227 GCF_054177405.1 Leptonychotes weddellii
GAGGGTCAGAGGGAGAAGCAGACTCCCTGCCGAGCAGGGAGCCCGATGCGGGACTCGATCCCGGGACTCCAGGATCATGACCTGAGCCGAAGGCAGTCGCTTAACCGACTGAGCCACCCAGGCGCCCAAGAGAGTGACAGAGTTAAAGGAGAGGTACAATGACAGGGACCCGGGGCACCTTTAGGGATAAGGCGAATAAAAAGGAACCAGCAAGGGAGTAGGAGAAG
>NW_027923220.1:0-227 GCF_054177405.1 Leptonychotes weddellii
ATGAATAATGTAGTAACAATTATCCTTCGTATCAAATTTCCATTAAAGATTAATGAAGAAAAGAAGAGACACCAAAGTAATGAGACGGCAGTATTAGAAAATGTGTATGCTGTCGCTGCTGCTGCTGCTGGACTAATTCAGCAAAGAGAGAGTGGAAACACTGAAAACCACCTCTTTCCTGTTGGGAAAAAGGAAGATTCTGATGGGTAAGCCTATGGCAATATTTA
>NW_027923221.1:0-227 GCF_054177405.1 Leptonychotes weddellii
TGGCGGAGGAGTAGGAGACCTGGATTTTGTCTCCTCTCAGGAATTCAGCTGGATAGGGATCAAACCATTCTGAACACCTACAAACTCAACAGGAGATCGAAGAAAGGAATAGCAACAACTCTCTGAACAGAAAAGCGACCACTTTCTGGAAGGTAGGACGTGCGGAGAAGTGAATCCGAGGCGATATTCGGGAGGATAGACGGCGGGGGAGGGGCCTCCGTCGGCCG
>NW_027923222.1:0-5830 GCF_054177405.1 Leptonychotes weddellii
AAAAAAAAAAAAATATTGACCATGGTTAGTAATCAAAGTAATCTTATGAGATAATTTCTCATTTAATAATGAAATAAAAATAAAATGATATATACCTAAAATATATAAATATTAAAATTTTTATATGTATTATATATGTAAAATATCCTACATGTATATCTTACATACTTTAGGGATGGTGGCACATTTATTCACTGCTGACTGCAAAAGAGGAACAATATAAACTGGTTCAACCTTCCTCTAGAATTATATGGAACTATGAAGGAAGAGTCATAAATGAAGCAATACTATTTGACTCATAATCTCAATACTTAAAATGTATTGTATTAAAAATATCAGCAGAAGGAAAAACAAACTCTTGGAACAAAGACTGATTGCAATACTGTCTGTAACAGAAAAACTTTGGAATTAAGCTAAATATATACAATTAGGAGAATGATTTAGTAAAATATAATACATATAATAGTATGCATTCATTGAGATGATAATTATAAAACCTTGATAATTAAAGGGAAAAGTTAAGAGACTGAAACAGGAAAAAATACTATGGTATCACAACTAAGCAAAAATCTGCATGTTTGTGAACAAAGATAGACAGTGATATGCAAATATGAATATAATTACATTAATGTGGTAGAATTTGGAATGACTATCAGTTATTTTAAATATATTTTGTGGTTTTATATTATATTTTCAATTTTAAATGTTCTAGTCCTTTAAAATAGCTGTGAGATCTTTGACGCATAATGTACATTGATAGGACTTGGTTCCTACACAAATGCTAGTTGTAGGATGAATATTCAGTACTTCTCATCTTTTAATGAACATTAGGATCACTCAGGGAAGTTGTTGAACATGCAAATTGCTGATTCCATCTCAGACTTTGACTGGGTAAGTCTGGGGTAGGGTTCAGGGACCTGCATTTTTAATAAGAAATAAAAATGATATCCAAGTTCCCTTTCACTTATGACATTATGTGTTTTGGTGTGGTCTCTCAAAAAACAGGAACTCTCTATAATTAAGATAAATAAAATTTCCCTTTTTCTTTTCTTTTCTTTCTTTCTTTTTTTTTTACTTTATTTTTCAGCCTGAAGCAAAGTGGATTCATAAGCTGCTTTAAAAAACAACTGAGCACTTGGTTTCACAGAATGGCCTTACCACAGTAAATACTGGCTACTCTCAGATGAGCATTTCTACTTCTGTGGAACTGTAAGAAATAAAAACAAGTCTTCCATGAGTCCCAGGAGCTGATTTTTTCATATAATTTATAGAGGTGATTTTAGAGTTATATGTTTTGTTTATTAAGTACTTGAAATACTCAAGCCAAATTGCTGTAGCATTTTACCCCATGTTCTGAAACTTTAATTTGGAAACCATATCTGAGTTTAAGTGAAAACTTAACAATCTTCCTTTGGATACCCTATCATGTTTTGTTTTATCTATCTTTTACTTAGCATTAAGAAAAAGTAAACAAAGAATGGAGGGAAGGAACTAGATATTTTACGCCCTTAAAAGAAATAGAGAGCTATATGTAGACAGTAACCACCACTTCTCCATACATATACAGACCTCTAAATGTAATCATTTACCTTTAGACACTTTTTTAGCTTATCACTTTACTTAATAATAAGCTGCAAGTTACCCTGAAAGAATAATGCACATTTGTCAATTATTTTACATTTTCCAGAAATATGCTTGTCACATTTATTCCTGAGAGCAAGAAAGGGGTGTGGAAAGAAAGATGATATATTGGATAGATGGATAGATAGATGATTGATAGATAGATAGATAGATGATAGATAGATAGATGATTAGATAGATAGATAGATAGATAGATAGATAGATGATAGATAGATGTCTTAGTCTGTGTACAGACTGATATAACAAAAATACCATAAACTGGGTAGTGCATAAACAACAAAAATTTATTTCTCACAGTTCTGGAGGCTGGGCAGTCTGAGATGAAGGCATCAAAAAGTTCAGGGTCTTGTGAGAGCCCACTTTCTGGTTCATAGACCTCCTTTCTCACTTACATAGTGGAAGGGGACTAGGGAGCTCTGGGTCCTCTTTTATAAAAGCACTAATTCTATTTCTGAGGACTCTACTCCCCCAAAGCCCCAAAAGGTCCTACTTTTGGGGTATTAGGCCCCACCCGAATACCATCACATTGGGAATTAGGATTTTAACATATGAATTTTGGGAAAAGACAAACATCCAATCTATTGCAATGATGAATATACAGATAGAGTTATAGACAGATATAAATATGAAGACCTTCATTGCATCCAGTCTGTTTTCTGCCTTTTGTTATAATCTTGACTTCTATTTACTCAGATTTCAGATCCAATTCGTAAAGAGGTGTCATTTTTCTAACCCATTTGATAACCTTACACATGTCCTAAGTGACACATAAAAGTTTTTTTATTGCAACATGGTAAATAGGAAAAGTTTAAAAACAATCCAATTATTTGTTAATAAGTGATTGGTTGAATATATAACTACTTCTTTGCAATGGAATGACATGTGAATGTGAAAAGGGATAAAGAAGCTCTATGTAGTGGGATGGAAAGATCTCTGACTTAAGTTTTAGTGAAAAAAAATCAAGGTGAATAACAGAGTATATGCTGTATGAGCTATGGTATTTTTTAAAAAGCAGGAAAAGAAAGTGTGTGTGTGTGTGTGTGTGTGTATTTACCTGTCATTGCTTAAAGAAACTCTGGAAGGAAACAAAATAATAAAAACAATTACCTATAAATAACAAGTGATGTTGGAGAAATAAATAAATGAGAAACAGGGATGAAATTAGACCCAATACTGATATTCATCCAGTATGCAAAGATAGCTCTATAATTATTGGTAAAATACTTCCAAAACAGTTGGTAAATGGCAGCTACACAGTTCACCCTCCACCTGAAATGTCTCTTTGGCCTTCTCCCCTAGAACACCAGTGATCCTCCAGGAATTCAAAGCTAAGGCATAATGAAAAGTGTAAAATACTTATTAAGCGAAACTGGTGAAGACTAAAAGAGAAAAGGAGAAATAGTAGGTGGGGAGAAACTTCAGATTACCATGCAGTTCTGACCCACATTAAAGGAGAAAGATAAAGGAAAGCTGGGAAGGAAGAGCCTCAGACTATGCTCAGAGAAAGGCTCAACCAGACCAGTGAGGAGTCCCAAACAGATACTGCTCTTTAGAGGAGTCTGTGTTGTTAAGCAATATCCTGGACTTAGTACACCCACAGTGCTAAATCACTAGCTGGGAGTAATCCAGTGAAAGAGTAGCCCTGGCTTACACACTGGTGAATCTCAAATTTGCAGTAGCTTGAGGCTATCTAGTAACTACACTCTTCACAGCAGAAACTTTCTTGAAGTGAGATCTAATCAGCAAACTCCCATGACTGTCACTACACAGATCCACTCCTATCTGTACTCACTCCTCCAAAGTTCCTGTGGGCTTCTCCTTAGGTGAAACTTAAAAGAAATGGAAAAATGATAGCTTCATCACTGCTGTTAATCTTAGGGCCACAAGTGGATGACCTCCTACACTGTCCAGTCTTTCCCCTCATCTTCAGCTATTGCTTCTATAGGTCTTGCTGCCTTACCTGGTGATATGATTTCAAACTGGATTCCTGAAGAGTCTGAGCCCCTAATAATCATACTTCTTTCAAACCTCATTCATAGTAAAAATTGGGCAAGGGAGTCCAAGTGGATCATGTGGCTCCCACAGATATTCCCTTTTTCTTATATTGTGCAAAAGAACTCTACCTCTTCTTGCTCATTAGGCTAAATTACCCTGTCAAGGTGGTAACTCTTCTTCACAACAGCTGACCTCTAGACAAAAGGAATCCAAACTTCACAACAGCTGGCCCCTAGACATAAGGAGTTCAAAGTTCCCTGGCAGCAGCCATAACCTGTACTTCAATGGGACTATTACTGTATCCCTGGCAAGAATATGTCCCTTTGGGGGGAATTAGGATTTATAACACTGCACTGGCCAGAGCTGATGCAACAAGAACACAAGCCCCCAGTGAGCCATTGCAAGTGATGGTAAGTGAGGCCACTCCTGAGGATATCCCTTGATATATAAGCACATGTGTTTTTCCTATTCAAGACACAACATTATATAGAAGTTGCTGTTTTCATGCATACATTGTATCTTAAAGAATGACACTCAGTGTTGCAGTGTTGCCTCCAAGCTAACACTTTATTGGGCCTTCAGTAAATCATTCAAGCTCTTTCTGAGGGCAGCTGCTTCTTGATAGTGCAATATGTAATTTACCAGTGAATCTCTTGGTCAGAAATTCACTCCCACACCTCCTTTCCTGTGAAGTGAATCCTCTGGTTGGATGCTATACTCCTTCAAGATCATCCTTGAGTGTGGCTGTAATGTAGGTGCCATATATTTATAGCTTGAACCTACATACTGAACCAACTTATTTATAAACCAAATTCAGGCTTTCTCTCCTCATTCAAATATTCATACATGCAAGCTGAGGGAAGGTAAGTATGTTGGATGACATAGGGGTCTATGTAACCTATTCATACAATTTATTTATAATCTCTGGTTCTGCCTGGACTTGATCCCAGAATGACCATGTCCTTTTTATGATGGATAGCTACTGGGCCGGCATGACTTCTTGATTTGGTAGGTCCAACAGAATCTGGCTTATAATTGGCAATTCTGGATTCATAATCATTTGGTGCCCCATTGTATAGCATTTTGTCTCTATTATGGCCCAGTACCATGTCAAGAGCTGTCTGTTAAAGGACATATAATTCTCAAACATAAATGGCATGGACTTCAGAATCCCAAGGACTTGCATTGAGATTCTCACATTGGAACCTGCCATAAGCTCCACCTTGCACCTTTCCTTATCACTGACACCTCCAAAACCATAGTGTTTTCTTTATTATGTGCCACAAGCAGCAGGGCTACTGACACCACAACTCGGACTTGCTGTCAAGCCCTTTTCAGTTTGAAGGTCCCACTGAAATCTGTCACCCTTTAGTGTAACCCAGTAAATCAAATGGAGCAGTATTCTTAGGTGTAGAATATGTTGCTCCGGAATCCAAAGAAGCCCATCAAACATTGTATTTCTTTCTCTTCAGTAATAAATGCAAGATATAGCTTTTTTTTTTTCTTTTCTGTAGAGGGAGCAATGTCTCAGCATGTTTTTGACCGCTGGACAAAAATTTTGGTGAAATTGCAAGTCCCTGAATATTTCTAGGATTTATCTTCCATTCCTTGAAATAAATGCGCCTTAATAAAGCCTTCTAGCATATTATTCACATTTTTTATTATCCTGCCTCATCAGCATAATGCCATTGATATAATATTCTATGGGGTATCCAGGTTTTCCAGAATATTTTGGACTATGTTATGAAAAAGAATGGGAGATTTAACATAGCCCTGAGCAAAACAATAAATGAATATTGTCTGTCTCATATGAATGAAAACGGTTTTCTGTTTCTCTTTTCTGATTAAATAGAAAATAATTAGTTGCCAAAATCAGTGTATTTGAGGTCTTACTAATTTGATCTAGCAATGGTATCATGTCCGGCAGAATAACTGCAATTGGGGATACTACCTGGATGAGCTTGTAGTAGTTTATAGTCATTCTCCATGATTCATCCAGTTTCCTCAGTAGCCAGACTGGAAAATTAAGCAGAGATATGAATGGGACTTGTCTTTCCTATATACTTTAGCTCTTTAAAAGTAGTATAAATCATTGCCAAATGGATCCAGGGATGCTATATATATTTTATTTTTCTCCTGATGGGTGGAGGAAGTTTCAAAGGTTTCCACTTGATTTCATTACTATAGAAGATGT
>NW_027923222.1:5930-6504 GCF_054177405.1 Leptonychotes weddellii
ATGTATCATATGACCTCACTGATATGAGGAATTCTTAATCTCAGGAAACAAACTGAGGGTTGCTGGAGTGGGGGGTGGGGTGGGAGGCATGGGGTGACTGGGTGATAGACACTGGGGAGGGTATGTGCTCTGGTAAGCACTGTGAATTGTGCAAGACTGTTGAATCTCAGATCTGTACCTCTGAAACAAATAATGCAATATATGTTAAGAAAAAAAAAAAAGCGGGAGGGGAAGAATGAAGGGGGGAAATCGGAGGGGTAGACGAACCATGAGATACTATGGACTCTGAAAAACAAACTGAGGGTTCTAGAGGGGAGGGGGTTGGGAGGATGGGTTAGCCTGGTGATGGGTATTAAAGAGGGCACGTTCTGCATGGAGCACTGGGTGTTATGCACAAACAATGAATCATGGAACACTACATCTAAAACTAATGATGTATGGGGATTAACATAATAAAAAAATTAAAAAAAAAGAATTGGGAAAGTTAGTTGGGGGAGATGCAGCCTCCTAACTTCCCCAGTATCACCTCAGTAGGCACCTGCCTGTGCTTAGAGCTATGCTTGATTCAATTGCT
>NW_027923223.1:0-12730 GCF_054177405.1 Leptonychotes weddellii
TGTGCCCAAGTCCAGGAGAGGCCTTAGGGCACCACTGCACCTGATGCCCCATTGTGGGCTGCAAGGTGGCATGATGCTTGTCAGGCCCAGGTCTTTTGGTTCCTGTGGGCGCCAACATTGCCTCACATGGAGGGGAGGCACTTGCTGACAGTTGCCGTCCTGGGGACTCATGATATTTTTTGTTGTGTCTTTGACAGCAAAGAACATTTATGAGATTATAGGATGGCGCTGGGTGTTGTGAGGAATAGACTGATTATAAAAGTCATGACCTTCAGGGACTTGGGGTGCTGCAGGGTGCCACGGGCTCCAAGTGGAGGAAGTGTGTGAACCAGGATGTCATCAGAGAAGAGCAAGTGTGTTTAGGAGTGCTGCCACTGTCCAGCCTTGGAAGAAGGATCCCTTGGGAGAAGCACTGTGGGGTTAGGTGGAGGAGGGAGGGCTCGCCCACAACTGGCTTCTGGTCCTCCCAGGCACAGTGAACGGGCCAGTCACCTTTGTGAGCTAGGAAGAGATGTGGTCAGATATGTGCTTCAAGAAGGTAACCATCTGTAATGCTAAGGGTGGTTTGGATTATGGGAGAAATCAGAAGCAGGACAGGTCAGGAGCTTTTGGGGGTATGTTGTACAGGGCATGGTCTTTTGAGTGAAGTTACCTTGTTCCTGGTTTACAGGGGACTTTTGAATTGGTGTGCTTTGGTCTTATATTTGATGCTCTACTTCTTTTGTTACAAAGCTGGCAAAAAGACCACAGATGAGGAGCTGGAGGAGATGTTGGAGAGTGGGAAACCTGCCATCTTCATTTCTGGGTTGAATGTCCAGGAACTGGAATGTAAGTCCCTCTCGTGGAGAGGGCAGACTGCCATGGAGCTCTCTGTGGTTGGTGAGGGAAGGTCTGAAGGTGCAGGGGGGCAGGGGGCTTGGCCGGAGTGCGAGTGGGGTCTGTGGCAGGGGTGCCGGCTGATGATTGGTCTTTGTGTGGCCTGTTGTAGATCATGGACTCCCAGATTTCCAAGCAAGCCCTCAGTGAGATTGAGGGGCAGCACAAGGACATTGTGAGGCTGGAGAGCAGCATCAAGGTTCATGACATGTTTATGGACATCACCATGCTGGTGAAGAATCAGGTAACTGGCAGTGGGCACCACCCTGGGGAGAGGGAGGAAAGCTCAGGTCCTCCTGAGAAGGGAGGACTGGAAAGTCGGATGAGGTGTGGTGGGGGAATCATCGGGAATCCTCATAATGGAGTAACACGATCCCAGTGTCCCAGGAAAGGAATGCCCTCCTGAGTGCCAGTTCATCCTTGTCGTCTTGCCTGCTCCTTTGGCCTCACTTCTGCTTACTGTGGGTTTTGATGCGCTCAGTCAAGTACTACCTCCTTCTGCCTCAGCACCTCTTGTTTCCCTTCTAATTGGGGGTGTGGGTTCTTTTATATTTAAATTTAATTTAATTTTTTAATTTAAGTTCAATTAACCAACATGTAGTACATCATTAGTTTTTGGTGTAGTTTTCAATGATTCATTAGTTGCTTATAACACCCAGTGCTCATCACATCACATGCCCTCCTTAATGCTCATCACCCAGTTATCCCATCCCCCATCCCCCTCCCTTTCCACAATTCTCAGTTTGTTTCCCCGAGTCAAAAGTCTCTCATGGTTTGGCTCTGTCTCTGATTTCTTTCCATTCAGTTTTTCCTCCCTTCCCCTATGATCCTCTGTGCTATTTCTTATATTCTACATATGAGTGAAACCATACGATAATTGCCTTTCTCTGCTTGATTTATTTCACTTAACATAATACTCTCCAGTTCCCTCCATGTTGATGTAAATGGTAAGTATTCATCCTTTCTGATGGCTGAGTAATAGTCCATTGTATATACGAATCATACCTTCTTTATCCATTCACCTGGTGAAGGACATCTCGGCTCTTTCCACAGTTTGGCTATTGTGGACATTGCTGCTATGAACATTGAGATGCAGTTGCCCCTTCTTTTCACATCTCTATCTTTGGGGTGAATACCCAGTAGTGCAATTGCTGGGTCATAGGGTAGCTCTATTTTTAACTTCCTGAGGAAACTCCATACTGTTTTCCAGAGTGGCTGTACCAGCTTGCATTCCCACCAACAGTGTAAGAGGGTTCCCCTTTCTCCACAACCTGACCAACATTAGTTGTTCCCTCTCTTGTTAATTTTAGCCATTCTAACTGGTGTAAGGTGATATCTCATTGTGGTTCTTATTTGTATTTCCCTGATGACAAGTGATGTGGAGCATTTTTTCATATGTCTGTTGGCCATCTGTATGTCTTCTTCGGAGAACTGTCTGTTCATGTCTTCTGCCCATTTCTTGACTGGATTATTTTTTGGGGGGGTGTTGAGTTTGAGAAGTTCTTTATAGATCTTGGGTACTAGCCCTTTATCTGATACGTCATTTGCAAATATCTTTTCCCATTCCATGGGTTTTAGCCTCTTAGTTTTGTTGACCATTTCCCTAGCTGAGCAGAAGCTTTTTATCTTGATGAAGTCCCAGTAGTTCATTTTTGCTTTTGTTTCCCTTGCCTTTAGAGACGTGTCTTGGAAGAAGTTGCTGTGGCCGAGTTCGAAGAGGTTACTGCCTGTGTTCTCCTCTGGGATTTTTATGGATTCCTGTCTCACATTGAGGTCTTTCATCCATTTTGAGTTTATCTTTGTGTCTGGTGTAAGAGAATGGTCCAGTCTTATTCTTCTGCATGTCGCTATCCAGATTTCCCAGCACTATTTATTGAAGAGACTGTCCTTTTTTCCATTGGATATTCTTTCCTGCTTTGTCGAAGATTAGTTGACCGTAGAGTTGAGTGTCCATTTCTGGGCTCTCTATTCTGTTCCAGTTGCACCAAAAACCATAAGATACCTATGAATAAACCTAACCAAAGTTGTAAAGGAACTGTAATATACAAACTACAGAACACTTATGAAAGAAATTGAGGAAGACACAAAGAGATGGAGAAACATTCCATGCTCATGGTTGGAAGAATAAACATTGTTAAAATGTCTGTGCTGCCCAGGGCAATCTACATATTCAATGCAATCCCTATCAAAATACTATCAACATTTTTCACAGAGCTGGAACAAACAATCATAAAATTTGTATGTAATCAGAAAAGACCCCAAATAGCCAGGGAAATGTTGAAAAAGAAAACTAAATCTGGGGGTATCATACTGCCTGGGATTTCAAGCTATGTTATAAAGCTGTGATCATCAAGACAGCATGGTACTGGCACAAAAACAGACACATAAATAAGGGGATGTGGGTTCTTAATGAGGATGACTTAAAACAGTCTCCTGATTGGAACAATTTCATGGGTGACACTGAAAAAAGGATCTTGCCAAGAGATCACTGTCTCTTAATAACCACGGAGATATAAGATGTAACCAGACAGCTTAGGTAAACCCCATGTCTGTCACCTTAGGGGCCTGGGAGTTTCTCCTGGAGAAAGCAGATGTTCCCAACCTTAGATGTTTATGGAGCAGCTCCTGTTGGCCAGTCTGTTCTGAAGAACTAGGCAACAAACTTGCCTCAGGCCAAATGAACTTGGTTCAGGTCTGCACGACTAGGAAGAGGCCAGCATCCCAGTTATAATGCCCTAAGATATTCTTATTATGGTTTCTCTCCTCATATGCTTAATTAAAAACAGAATGGTGGTGGTGGGATCTGTTAGAACATGTATTTGCCAGGCATCTCGACATTGTGCTCCATGTGCTCCATGCAGTGCCTGTCCCAGAGAAGTAATTTACTGAGTGTTGCTTGAGTGAGTGACCACCACCAGGGCCTGGGGAGCCATAGGTAATCCCATGTAAGATGGAACATGTGCCCCACAGAAGACTTCTGGATGCTCCTCTTTGCACCGGGGATTATAACCAAGAGCCCCGTCCCCATGTGAGCTCCAACTCTCCTGGCGTGGGTTTATGGGGTGTGACTCATGTCTGTTCTTTGCAGGGTGAGATGCTAGATAACATAGAGCTGAATGTCATGCACACAGTGGACCATGTGGAGAAGGCACAGGAAGAAACAAAAAGAGCCATGAAGTACCAGGGTCAGGCCCGGAAGGTAAGACTCTCCGGCTGCCTTCAGAGAGGAGAGTCCATTCTGCTTGCTGTCTCTCGCTCTTTCTCTCTTCCCTGTGCCTGTCTCTGTTTCTGCTGCCACCACCTCTTGCATCTGGGGAAAGGGAGCCATGATTGACCATATCAAGAACAACATGGACCAGTCAGTGGACTTTGTGGAGTGGGCCGTGGCAGATACCAAAAAGGCTGTCAAGTTTCAGAGTGAAGCTTGGAAGGTGAGTGCCTTAGTCTCCACTGTTCTGGCTTACTTCTCCTCTCTGGTCCTCTCTATGTGTACCCTTGATCCTGTGCCTTCCCTTTCTGTCCTGGCCTCATCCCAACACACGTCAGCCTTTTCCAGAGAGTGACTGTCCCTCCCTCCACACTCCCAGCGTGTGCCTTGCATGGATCTGGCTCACATGCTCTCTACGCAAGAACACACACTTGAAGACAGTTCTGCAGGGTGGATGTGTTGCGCAGTGTTGCTGCTAGACTTCTGGACGGAGCTCATGATCCTTTCAGATGTTATACTTGACTCCTCTGTTCTTCAGAAACTTTAGTCTCTTCCACTCCATTAACCAAGCCCACCCCCCTTTTCTCCACTGTGAATCCAATGCTGTGTTGATCGCCATGCAACATTACCTCCTATTTTATGGTGCACCTGTTATTCCTACTTATATGTGAAACAGTTGAGGGTCAGAGGTTAAGTGATTGGCTTCAGGGCATCTAGTAAGTATAGGATTGGGATTCAAATTCAGTTTCCTTCTTGCTCTTTCCCCCATACCAGCATATTTACCCCTCTTCTGGTGCCCCTGTTGCTTGAGGACTTTTAAACTTCTCTGTCTGTTGTGGTAGCCAGCTCTGGTGGCTAGTGCTTTTTAGACGGTTCTTTGCTGACTATTCTCCTGGGTGCTGATACTTTTGTTCTTCAGTTCTTCGATTTTCTTCCAACTTTACCTATTGCTTGTGCAGGGATTCAAGGAGTTGGGAAATTATTTAACCTGATGAATCCAGGTTGGCTCAATATAGGACTGCAATCCTGCTTTCTGATCGCCAGTCACTAGACTGGGCCTGATGGGTGGGCATGTGCTTTAGCGAGAGACATAGAAATTTGAAATTAGGACTATTCAAAAACATACACTTCTTGAAAAGGAAAAATTGGCTACTTGATACTTTCGCCTATTGCTGCTTTGGAGACCCTGTGGTAGTTGATTTTTTATCTGTCCACATGTGCAAAACTTAAGTGTGAGCCAAGAGCCCACAGAAGCTCCATATTTCCATCTGCTGGCCTTGATAGCCAGGAAGTCATTTAAGAAATATAAAATATCCTAATAGAATGAATGTGTTTATGTAGAGCTGTAGACTTCTTATTTGGGTTGATAAGAGGCTTTCAATGTAGAGGTGAGAGATGTTGGGTTTTGGATGAATTGCATTTTGGTTGTAATAATGATTTGTTTCTCTTATCCTCTCCAGAAATTGATAATTATCATTGTGGTAGTAGTGGTGTTCCTGGGCGTTTTAGCATTGATTATTGGACTTTCCGTTGGGCTAAGTAATGGCGGCCCGAGTGGTTGCTGCACTGAAATTAAGTAAATGTAAGGTTCTCAGGGACTCTGGATTGGCTCCCTCTTGAGAACTGACCTGGGATTTCACATGGCAATGCTCCTCCCTTGTGATTGTCCTTGGACACACACACTGAGCTCTCTCAGACTTTCCATCACCTGTGCCTTCTTTCATCTCCTTAAAATACTCTTCTGGGCTTCTGGCCCTGGGGAAAGTTCTCTTTTGGGCCGGGCTCCTGTTGGTTTTTCTCCTGTAGACTCTATCCCAGCTCTTTGTCTTACATTGTGTGTTGCCACCTATCTAGGAACATCCGATCACCACACTTGCTCCCTTTGCTCAAGAAGCATGGTTCTAGGGGCGCCTGGGTGGCTCAGTTGGTTAAGCGACTGCCTTCGGCTCAGGTCATGATCCTGGAGTCCCTGGATCGAGTTCCACATCAGGCTCCCTGCTCAGCAGGGAGTCTGCTTCTCCCTCTCCCACTCCCCGTTTGTGTTCCCTCTCGCTGTGTCTTTCTCTGTCAAATAAATAAATAAAATCTTTAAAAAAAAAAAAAAAGAAGCATGGTTCTATTTGGGTACAATCTGTGTCCTGCATCTGGGGCTCATTAAATTCTTGCTGACTTCAACAGAAGTAAACAGATGTTTACTTTCTATATCCTTTTTAGTGTAAACAAAGCTTTGGATTGGGGCTTGGGTGGTGGGGTTTTGTTTGTGGCTGATGGGTTGGATCTTGAATGATATAGCAGTTAACATTTTTGAGTGTTGAGTCATGCCAGACCCTGTATTGAACACCTCATACACATGTCCTTGAATCCAGACAACACCCTCCTGATGTGTGTACTGTTGTTACACATCTTTTACGGATGAAGAGACTCAGGCTTAAAGAGATGTTAAGTCACAGGGCCAAGTTTGAACACACAGCTGATGGTGAGCCTAGGGGAGTTCTTACCTACATCTGAGCTTCTCTTTGTAAAACCAGGTAGCCATTTATCATTGTCTACAAAGTCCAGAGAACCTTGGAAGAGAGTGAGTTTAAAATTTAGGCTGTTAATTTCTTTAAAATCTGGTGAAAAGAATAGAGCTGACCACTGAGTCAGGGCTTCATGTACATAGTAGCAGCATGACAGGAATGATCTAATTACTGGTACTGTTAACACTTCTGTGACTTCTTAGGTGTTACTTTTCTGAATAAAATATAGGATGTCATATTAACAAAAACATATAAAACACAGAAAAGGTGAACAGAATTAATTTTTAATGTTATTGCTGATAACCTTGTGGCATGTTCACACACTCAGACATGGTTTCACAGACTTCAAGACACATTATCAATGGTTCTAGACCTAGTTCAAAAATCCTATGCATCATTCCACATCACTAAAATCTCTTTGTGAATCTAATATTCAACAAAAGATTGTGAATATACTCTCCATTTTTCAGTACTTTCCCAAAGTTGGAGGCTTGTTATTACTGTGTTACTATAATTAACAGTATCACTAACCTATATTTTTCTCATTTCTATTTTCTCTTATGAATTCAGAGAAGTCGGGTTGCTGAGGTAATAGATACCAATGTGTTTAATACTCGACACAAACGTCCATGTTGGCACTCAGACCTAATCCTCCCATGTATTTTTGCTTCCATGTGCCTCTTCTTCCTTCCTCCTCCCATGTGACCAGAGGGTCTCAGAGTCAGATATTTATAGCACTAAACATAAACTTCTTCTTGAAATGTAAATGAATCCCTTTTTTAAATGAGGAGACTAATTAATGTATTTAGTTGACTTACCTGATCTCCAAGATGCTGCATCCCTGAACAGTGTTGGGTTGCTTGCTGTATTCCATAAAGTCGGGACTGGTTGCTACTTTTAGGTGTGGACCCCTCCCCGCCATGTGGCCTGAGGGCAAGGAGTCTCTGAACAAGAGTGAGGGAAAACAGCCTTCCTTTGACTCCCCAGTTGTGTGCCAGGTACTGTTCTAGGATAGTAACATTGTCCGCATTTTCAGATGGGAAACTCTTCTGAAGCACAGTAAAGTTAAGAAACTTGCCTAAGCCTACCCAGTGCTTAAGATGGAGCAGCCATGGGGCGCCTGGGTGGCTCAGTTGGTTAAGCGACTGCCTTCGGCTCAGGTCATGATCCTGGAGTCCCAGGATCGAGTCCCGCATCGGGCTCCCTGCTCCGCGGGGAGTCTGCTTCTCCCTCTGACCCTCCTCCCTCTCATGCTCTCTGTCTCTCATTCTCTCTCTCTCAAATAAATAAATAAATAAATAAAATCTTTAAAAAAAAAAAAAAAAGATGGAGCAGCCATGATGACCCTGGAACTTTTCTTTATTCTTTTCACTATGTAAGAAAAGTGCAGAGTAGGGGAGAAATGGAGAAAATTCAAGTTCTGGAACTTGTATTTGAAAGGTGGTGATGAGGGCTGCATAGAAAAAACAGGTGTTTTCTTGCAGTGACTGTGCCTCCTCCTGGTAAGTCCTTCCATGGGAATGTGACAGCCTGTGTGAAAGGATTATAAAAGGCTCAGGGAGTTATTTTTACCTCTCATAATATGGCTTTCTGTTTCTTTCTCAATAGGATATTTATTTCTGGGTCCTGTCTTGGGTTTGTCTACAGGATTTCTCAGATTTACTGTTGACTTCTCCTTTGTCCTTTTGCAATGATATCTGATCTTCCGTCTCCACCTTCTAGGTTTGTGACTGAGTGTTAATGTTGCTCTCCACCATCATCCTGTGCACTGGTCAGCTCCTCCTTCCCCTGCCTCTCTTAGAACCCGATTTCACTCCAGCCTGGTGTGGCCACCCTTGTCTTCAGACGGGAACAGAGTTTGAATGGCCTTCCTGAGAGTGAGTGGGACCTGTTCCTTTATTTTCTTGTAACCATTCTTGGACCTGACCCAGCAAACAATTTAACCCCAGAGTAAGCTAATCTACCTGATGCAACCCTGAGTTCTCCTCAAAACCTTCTCCTGCCTCACCAACTCTGATGTACCTTCTCTCCCAGACAGTAAGAACTAACCCAGCTTCTCTTTGTTCCCTCTGAATGTGTCAAATTATGCCTTGCACCTTGGAAAGCCCATTTGAAACCTTCCCAAGGTGCTGTATTTTCTACCTCATGGAGTATTTTCCCAGAAATTGCAATGTGTTTTTTTTTAGGGGGGTATCTTTAAAACGCAAAGGAGTGTCCCAAGTGTGGCAACAATAAGGCTTGGCTTGAGCCTTCTACTTGGCAGGGTCTTGGTTCTCACAGTTCGTTTTCCCTATGTCTTGAAAATTTGTGGAACTGGCAGATGTCATTTTGGTCTTAGAAGCTGACTTGTTTGAAGTTCAATTTTAAATTAAGCTTAGTATGTTCAGCTTGGTGGCCAACTTCAATCTTTATGTTGTATTCTCTCATGTTTACTCAAGGAGGCACCAGCATGATACGATTGTCCTAGGTTACCATTTGTAAAGGCTGAGGGTATAGGATATTTGTTTCCCTCTCTGACTCTTGGAAACTGGCTGTTCTCCATTGGAGTGATGCTTTGAGGTGAAAAATAACCAGGCACTTAAAATTGGGCCAGGGACAAGGTGCTTGAGTCTCAGGCTCTGGAAATGCTCAGGTTGGTGCGAGTATTCAGTCACTCATTTCATATATTCCAGATGTATTTTTTTTTTTTTAAAGATTTTATTTATTTATTTGAGACAGAGAGCACATGAGAGGGGGGAGGGTCAGAGGGAGAAGCAGGCTCCCCGCCGAGCAGGGAGCCCGACGCGGGATTCGATCCCGGGACTCCAGGATCATGACCTGAGCCGAAGGCAGTCGTTTAACCAACTGAGCCACTCAGGCGCCCTCCAGATGTATTTTTTTACAAAGATTTTACTTATTTACTTGAGAGAGAGAATGCAAGCAAGAAGAGAACATGAGTCGGGGAGAGGGGCAGAGGGAGAGAGAGAAGCAGACTCCCTGGCTGGAGCAAGGACCCTGATGTGGGGCTCTATCCCAGGACCCTGGGATCATGACCTGAGCTGAAGTCAGATGCTGAAACAACTGAGCCAGTCAGGCGCCCCAGTCCCAGATGTATTTTTATAATGATGCATGAGAGACATATGTACATATTTGCCCCAGTCTCTCAGGAGGTAGGAGACTAGAAATGGAGAATATTATAACCTCAAAAAAATAGCCTTGAGCTGGGCTAAAAATTAGGTAAGAGACATTTGCTTATCTGCAAATGAATCATAGTAGAACTATGATCTTCCTGTGTCATCGAGAAATCTTGTTTTCTGGATGAGTACTGGGACAATCATAAATCTTTGCGGGGAGGACTAAGTTGACCCCATTAAGTTTTTCTGCTTAGCAGACAGAAGGTATGACAAGTTTTGGCACCTCTCCCATTGCTGCATAGGTGAGGCTTGTCCTGAGAACATCCCAGGGCAATTTGTGGTCTTTAGGGTGACCCTGTATCCGGGGCTGTGTCAGTTGGGTGAGACCTGGGACTACTGAGAACCTTGTCCTGCTACCAGGCTAATGAGCTTGAAGGGTTCTTTGTCTCCCCCAATTCTTGTCATAGAGGAAACAAGAGCCAGGAAATGATTTCAAGTGTAGTGACTATGCTGACCCAGTGGTGAGCCCCTTAGATTCTCTGCCAGTCTCCCTGATGTATAGTTTAGCTTTGACTTTCTAGGATAGGGTGAGCGCCTAATCCAGGGACTACCCCTTGGCTTCCTTTGCAAAAGCTATGTACTCCATCATTGCTCAGCACTCAGACAGAGCCAAGGGGGTGCCCTCTTACCCATGGCTGTGAAGTCGGGACAGTGGACAGTCTCCAGCAACAAGGGAAGACAAGCTCTAATCACAGGTCTTTGTTGAGCCGTGGGGCTTAGTTTGGAATACATGTGATGGAGTTTTTGTCATTTTTAGTTTCTTTTATTTATTTCTTTTATTATTATGTTATGTTAATCACCATATATTACATCATTAGTTTTTGATGTAGTGTTCCATGATTCATTGTTTGTGTATAACACCCAGTGCTCCATGCAGAACATACCCTCTTTAATACCCAATACCAGGCTAACCCATCCTCCCACCCCCTCCCCTGTAGAACCCTCAGTTTGTTTTTCAGAGTCCATCGTCTCTCATGGTTCGTCTCCCCTCCGATTCCCCCCTTCTTTTAATGTAAACTTGATTATTTTATTGATAACTTAAAAATAAGTGACTTTATATTGATTGTGAAACAGTTCTGGCTCTATTTCCCTGCAAAATAGTGGTTGGGTGCCACCATGTGGTGGTTTTTCTTTAGGTTTCAGAAAAGTGTTAAAATCCTTTCAACCATGTTCCAGACCAGATGGATCAAAAGTTCTAATTTCTGAAAATGCTTTAACTCTCAAAGAATACATTGTAACTATATTTGAATTTCAGGTTTAAGGTACTCCTACCAGGAATTTGGTTCATTCATCATGGGTACCTAGCTCTAGGAGAGGAAGGGGATAACTCTCATGTGATGGGATCCAGAAAGCAGAACAACATACTAAACACCCTCAGAGATTGCTGTTGATCTAATTTTGAATCTCTTGCCTGAAAGCTACGCTTCTATTCACATCTTGGGTTCTAGAAGCCAGATCCATCTCCCTTTCCCTTCACATCTTCCTCCATGTCTGGATCCACTTTTGTCTTCCTTCCCTTGCAACTCTGCACAGTGATGCTGCTTCTCACATGCTTTTTCTTTTCTTGTCTGGATGAGCAGAAGAATATCGTGATCATGATCTGCTGTAATATCCTTGTGATCATCTTAGCTTCTACCACCGGGGGCATATTTGCCTGAAAAAGGTAAGCCATTTGCGGGGAGGGTCGGACCTGCTTTCACTTACTTGAAATCTCATGTCCTTAAGGCATCCGTTGTTTGTGGCCCGATGCCCCAGATCTGGGTGGGATTAGGTAGTAGAATCGATAAAGGCTAGAGAAAACTAAGGAAAAGGTATCATAGAGAGAAAAATGGATGAATAATGAGTTGGCAGTAGATGTGGAGGCAGAAGGTGGCAGTCTGTTCCATAACCAATTCTGGTAGCAGAATGCTCTGTTGAGAATGCTTTGTTAGAAGGATGTTGATCTCCTGCAGCACCTTCCTCTCCTGGGAAGGGCAACTTGTGGGCAACTTGGTCGTGGGAACCTTGTACTTCTTTGAATTCACAATGCCCACCCACCTCTACTATGAGATGGCCAGCCTTCACGGGAGTCACATAGTGATCAATGGCACCTTTGCCTCTGTCCCATACCCTTGTGGGTGATGGGCTTGAAAGGGGCTGGTACTCTCCATAAAGGAAACATGTTCTTGGGGTCCATAAAGCGGTTGATTGTCAGGTGCATAATTTCAAAATGGCCTGATGGAGGTAACCAACACCCAGGGCCTAAAAGTGGATGAAAGAATTAGAAAACATGTGGGGACTTACATATATTTTATGGGCTCTTTTATAGTAACTGTGGCTTCAATGATATACATAAAAATAAAAATAAAAGTTCTACTACATACCATGGAGGAAAAGCCTGGGGTACAGTAATAAATGAAAACAAGGTGGACCCGTTTCAATGGATAACCAGGGAAGGCCTTTTTGAGGAGGTGGTATTTATTTAAAAGATTTTATTTGTCAGAGAGACAGTGAGCGAGAGAGAGAGCACAAGCAGGGGAAGCAACAGGCAGGGGGATAAGCAAGCTCCCCACTGAGCAGGGAGCCCGATGCAGGGCTCGATCCCAGGACCGTGGGATCATGACCTGAGCTGAAGGCAGATGCTTAACCAACTGAGCCAGCCACCCAGGCATCCCGAGAAGGTGATATATATATATTTATTTATTTTTAATTTTTTTTATTATGTTAATCCTACATCATTAGTTTTTGATGTAGTGTTCCATGATTCATTGTTTGCGTGTAGCACCCAGTGTTCCATGCAGAACGTGCCCTCTTTAATACCCACCACCAGGCTAACCCATCCCCCCACCCCCTCCCCTGTAGAACCCTCAGTTTGTTTTTCAGAGTCCATAGTCTCTCATGCTTCGTCTACGAGGAGGTGATATTTAAAGCTGAGATGAGAATGGCATGAACTAGTCAAGGGAAAACACAACAGT
>NW_027923224.1:0-1362 GCF_054177405.1 Leptonychotes weddellii
TTTTTTTTTTTTAAAGATTTATTTATTTATTTATTTGAGAGAGAGAATGAGATAGAGAGAGCATGAGGGGGGGAGGGTCAGAGGGAGAGGCAGACTCCCCGCCGAGCAGGAGCCCGATACGGGACTCGATCCCGGGACTCCAGAATCATGACCTGAGCCGAAGGCAGTTGCTTAACCAACTGACCCACCCAGGCGCCCGATACCAATAATTCTTAAGTGTATAAACAAGTTATTTCATAGAATGTACCGTAACGTCAATTTGTGTCATGATTAGATTCAGGTTATGCACATTTGGTGAGACCATCACAGAAATGATGCTGAATTCTTAGGAGAGCATGTCAGGAGCCAAATGCTGTTGGTTATTCCAAATCCTGGCAATGATAATGTTGGTCAATTGGTTAAGAAGGTGTTTCCACTGCACTGGCTTTTGTAATTAATATGTATCTTGAAGAAGATACTGTGAGATTATGTAAATATCTCATTATTCCTTAAACATTCACCCACTAGTTTTACCATGTATAGTCATGATTCTTGCCTGAATCAATAATTACTATGACGGTTGCCAAAAGGTGATTTTCTATATTCTATCATTCCTTCTACATTTATTATTAGCTTTCCAATGCAGGCAGAGCTTTTTCTTATTTATTTATTCATTTAATTGATTACATTGTTATAGACTCATGCGTTCTTTACTCAATAGCTTATAAAAATCCTTACTATCATCATTATTATTATTTTAAAAGATTTTATTTATTTATTTGACAGAGAGAGACACAGCGAGAGGGAACACAGGCAGGGGGAGTGGGAGAGGGAGAAGCAGGCTTCCTGCGGAGCAGGGACCGATGCAGGGCTCGATCCCAGGACCCTGAGATGACCTGAGCTGAAGGCAGACGCTTGATGACTGAGCCACCCAGGCGCCCCTATCATTATTATTCTGATGCTCAGATTATCTCAGATTTAGCCAACGGGTGCCTCTTCAAACTGACTTCTGTATCTTTTTGAGCACATCCTCACACTTTTGCACTATGTATATTTTTTCTACTTTCCCTGATCCAGTCCTAAATCAGCCATTTCTCCAAGCCCGCCTGCTTTCTTTCAGTGGAGAATGGTGTTTGTATTCTAGGAGTACTCATTACTACTGGGGTGTTAATGTTTCTGAAATCTCTTAGCAGACAGAGCTGGGAAGTGTGTGTGTGTGTGTGTGTGTGTGTACATATCTGTTTGTGTATAAGAATGCATGCACACATTCGTAATACACATATACATAACCACACATATCTATATCCATTTCAATATCTATTTATCTCTTTCTATATATTAAAATCTCTGAGAAAAAGAATGAATGAGCCACAGAGAAAATAG
>NW_027923225.1:0-227 GCF_054177405.1 Leptonychotes weddellii
TTCTCTAAAGATTTCCTGAGTTAAGAGCAAAAAAAAAAAAAAAAAAATCTTTAGCATTCGAAATTTAATGGTGCCACGCTTTGTTTTCTCTTTGCCAAATAAGGTTTAAGTCAAGGCTTATCTTTCTTGTCTGTGGGTCCTTATTGTTGGAAATTTTGAGGGTGCACTAAGCTTATCCTGACTATAGGTCAAAACTAGTTAAATGTCCTTCAGCAAGAAGGAACATG
>NW_027923226.1:0-227 GCF_054177405.1 Leptonychotes weddellii
CACTTTTTTTTTGTTTTTCCTTTTGTCCTTTCCATTCCCTGTGCTGGCAGGGACGATTCCGAGCTGTGCTCACACTCCAGGTGAACCTTCTGGCTGGGAATGTGTTTCTGTTCCTTCTGTCTCCCTTTCTGCAGGTGTGTGTTCTGTCCTACACAGAATCCCAAGGCGTGTCCCCTGCATTTCCTGCAGAGCACTGGGCGCTGAGAGGAGCCCAGGTTGGGGAGACC
>NW_027923227.1:0-227 GCF_054177405.1 Leptonychotes weddellii
CGTGAGACACTCCAAGGAAGACACGCAGAACTGTCCAGCTGAACCCAGTCATCCCACGGAACTCTGAGGGATAATTAAGTCACTAAATTTTCAGATGGGTTGTGACACTGGAAAATAACCAAAGCAGAGTTAAGCAGGTAATATGCTAAGAACTATATCTGGCTCACAGCAAGCGCTGAAGGTGTTGGTTCATTGCCACGGGTTGCCCTAGAATCCTTAAGGCTGTC
>NW_027923228.1:0-227 GCF_054177405.1 Leptonychotes weddellii
GAGAAACCCTTTAGGAGAAATAAAAGAACTAAAGTCTAACCAAGTCAAAATCAAAATGGCTATTAATGAGGCGTAATCAAAAATGGAGGCTCTAACTGCTAGAATAAATGAGGCAGAAGAGAGAATCAGTAATATAGAAGATGAAATGATGGAAAATAAAGAAGCTGAGAAAAAGAGAGATAAACAACTACTGGATCACAAGGGCAGAATTCGAGAGATAAGCGATA
>NW_027923229.1:0-227 GCF_054177405.1 Leptonychotes weddellii
AAAAGGATTATATACCATGACGAAGTCTGATTTATCCCAGAAATGCAAGGTTGGTTCAACATAAAAATCAATCAAAGCAACACACCATATTAATAGAATAATGGACCAAAACCACATGATCATTTCAATAGACAACAGAAAATCATCTGACAAAAATCCAACATTATTTCATGATTTAAAAACAAAACAAAACAAAAAACCCCTCAACATACTAGAAATAGAAGGAA
>NW_027923230.1:0-227 GCF_054177405.1 Leptonychotes weddellii
GGGAAAAAAATCAAAGTATTGTCTCATGAAGCAGAAGCAAATTCACGGTTATAAGTGAATTCTTCATTTCCATATTGATTTAAGAATATATATTTTTTTCTCAAGACCATGAAATTAAATCAGTGACTTGATCTGATGTCTTAAGAATCCTTTTTTTTTTTTTTAAGATTTTTTATTTATTTATTTGAGAGAGAGAGAGGGAGAGCATGAGAAGGGGGAGGGTCAGA
>NW_027923231.1:0-227 GCF_054177405.1 Leptonychotes weddellii
CACGGAAGCGAAACTTCTAAATCAATGTCCTAAACACAAAGATGAATCTTGCAGGGAAGTCAGGATTCCGGGGCTTAGTAGGATGCTTACAAAGAAGAAATATGCATGCAAAAAAATCTTATAAAAACCCCCTTGTCATCATTCATAACAGCATAAATATCATTTGTCTTTAAGTTTTGATAGTAGAGTACCTTTGCCCCAAACAATTTTACATCGGATCCCATGTA
>NW_027923232.1:0-227 GCF_054177405.1 Leptonychotes weddellii
TTCTACCATTTAAAATATTAGAACTCAGTGGCTTTTGTTACATTCACATTGTGGTGCCACCATTACCACTGTCTAATTCCAGAATGTTTTAGTTTGTTTAGAACATTTTTTTAATGTTTTTTTGTTTCTTTTTTTAAGATTTTTATTTATTTATTTGACAGAGAGAGACAGCGAGAGAGGGAAGACAAGCAGGGGGAGTTGGAGAGGGGGAAGCAGGCTTCCCACTG
>NW_027923233.1:0-227 GCF_054177405.1 Leptonychotes weddellii
GCTAATTTGTCCTCGGTAAAGGTTTTACTAATTTGCACCCATACCAGCAATGTATGAGCAGGCCTCAGGGATGACTTTGGACAAGCGTGCAAATAGCCTACGGGTACTTCTTTCCTGGGAGACGGGGATAAATGGATAACCGGAGTCAGGAGAACCCTGAAAGTGGTACTAAACTATTTTTATTTTTACTCTGTCCTTAAAATAAACGAAAAATTACTGAATACTTT
>NW_027923234.1:0-227 GCF_054177405.1 Leptonychotes weddellii
TTTAGTGATCTCTGGCTCCCTGCCCCACCACACACACACACACACACACACACACACACACACACACACACAATGAATGTGCATCCTCTGTAGTAGAAAATACCCCTCAATGTAGGTTTCCAGGTATCCTTCACAGTAAGGCCAATCAAATCTGAGTTTGCAATAAGAGGTATAAGGAAACAAACCACCATATTGACAGCAGAAATAACAAACAACAGACTAAAACC
>NW_027923235.1:0-1362 GCF_054177405.1 Leptonychotes weddellii
TTTTAAAGGTAGGTCTGGGCATGTCACTGCTCACAATTTCCAACAGAACCTATCTTAAAATAAAATCTAAAGGCCTCACATGATGAGGTCCCTGCCACTCCTCTGGCCACTGTTCCGTGTACACATGCACGTGTTGTCTTCCTCCAGCTGGAGAATAAGCTCCTTTAGGGCAGAGCCTTGTCTGTCTTATCACTGCTCCTGCTAAGGGTCTAGCCCAGAGCCTGTCACACAGTGGGTGCCCAATAAATACTGAGTGAGTGAATGAATACTCCAGCCAGACTGAATGATGCTGGTCCTTCTTCCTGGAACACTCCCCACCCCTGTTCCCTTGCCTTTGTGTGGCTCACTCACTGGTCACACCTTAGTCTAGACATCACTTCCTGTGGGAAGCACTCCCTGATCTCCTCTCCCCAGAGTGGGCTGGACACCCTCCTCCAGCCCCAGCATTATTCTGTACGTCCTTACTGTTGCACTTATCAGATGCTGTGGTAATAGTCATCTTCCTTTCTTGTCTCCCCCAGCAGGCTGTGAGCTCCCGGAGGACTGAGTTATGGCTATTCTCTCTGGATCCCCTCTGCCTAGGAGAGATTCTGCTGGGAAGAGAAGCCACCGGCCCTAGGATTGGGAGCAACCTGAGCACCAGGCTTGCCTGGGGTCTGATTGGATCTGTACCAGTCTGGGGGACCTGAGTGCATCCCTCAGCTCCGTGTACCTCAGTTCCCTAATCTGAGCTTCCTCACCCAGGCACATCCTCACAGGATGTCTCTTCCCTGGCACAGAACAAACGGCCAACACACCTTAGCTACTAGGGTTTGTAGGAAACTAGTTGAATAGTCATTGAATAAATACGTGAACATTCGGCAATTTTGGTTTTTAGAGAGGGAATGGGGCAGAGGCAGAGGGAGAGAGAGAATCTGAAGCAGACTCCCCGCTGAGCATGGAGCCTGAAGACACGGGGTTCAATCTCAAGACCCTGAGATCGCGACCTGAACCGAAATCGAGAGTCAGACACTTAACTGACTGAGCCACCCAGGCGCTCCGAACATTCAGCAATTTTAACGAGACAGCCTTGAGACACACTTCCTCAGCTGAGTTGATGTAGCATTCCGCACAACGCCGTGCATCTTAGACGTGCACACACCCTCATACGCACTCCAGGGACCCCCTTCCCGCTGGGTAACATGACTGCCCCGGGAGGCAGGGACCGCCTTGTCTCCCTAGGGGTGCATGAGCCTGGTACGCAGTAGCTGCTCAGGAAATAAGAGCTCTTATTTGTATCTGTTCAAACATGATTCCCCATTACCTTCCTGAGCACACCCCCCACCCCACACCCAGGCCCTCTTGAGAAGCAGTTCCCCTTAT
>NW_027923236.1:0-227 GCF_054177405.1 Leptonychotes weddellii
GCGCCTGGGTGGCTCAGTTGGTTAAGCGACTGCCTTCGGCTCAGGTCATGATCCTGGAGTCCCGGGATCGAGTCCCGCATCGGGCTCCCTGCTCGGCAGGGAGTCTGCTTCTCCCTCTGACCCTCCTCCCTCTCATGTTCTCTGTCTCTCATTCTCTCTGTCTCAAATAAATAAATAAAAAATCTTAAAAAAAAAAAAAGACAAGAGATAAGTATTGGCAAGGATGT
>NW_027923237.1:0-227 GCF_054177405.1 Leptonychotes weddellii
GCACCTCACCCCAAAGGACCAGTTCCCAGCAGATCACTCCTAGACCCCGTGGTGGAGAGAGATGGGCTACAAGCTGCCTTATGGATAGCTTTTAAGTGAAATGAGGAAATGTAAATAAATTAAAAGATTTCTTAGCACAAAAGAGGGGCGCCTGGGTGGCTCAGTCGTTAAGCGTCTGCCTTCAGCTCAGGTCATGATCTCAGGGTCCTGGGATCGAGTCCCGCATC
>NW_027923238.1:0-227 GCF_054177405.1 Leptonychotes weddellii
GGGAGAGCATGGCCACACTGGAGAGGCAGAGCCACGCCCTGGAGAGGCTCCTGCTGCCACTGGAAGACAGGGACGAGCACACGCCCCTGCAGATGCTGCAGGTGAGGCAGGCGCCCTGCTCACCTGGCCCGGGGTGGGGGGGGAGCCCTCAGCACCCCTGCACACCTGGCCGGGGGTGGGGAGCCCTCAGCACCCCTGCACACCTGGCCGGGGGTGGGGAGCCCTCA
>NW_027923239.1:0-227 GCF_054177405.1 Leptonychotes weddellii
TTCAGACTTACTTCTTTCCCTTCTCCAAGACCCTATTCCTTGGAACCTGGCCCCGCTAGGCAATTTGTTCCATCATGCCTCTGAATGAGGCGAGGCACTCGACTCATGCCTCACAACCAGCTTCTGTCCTGCTGGTGACTGTTTGGAGACGAGTTGTTCTGTTGAGTGGGAAGTGGAGGGTGCAGGACTTTTAGGAGACAAGGAGCACGGGAAGAGGCCTGTGGGGT
>NW_027923240.1:0-227 GCF_054177405.1 Leptonychotes weddellii
CCGCTCGAACCTGCTAGCGATGACCTAATCCCAGCCGGACCAATCAGCACGTCCGCCTCAGCCCGACCCCCCCTGCCGCCCGGGGACACCCGGCCCTTCCGTGGCCTTCACCCAATCAGCTGGGCGTAGAGGCGGGGCCTGGGGCAGGGGGCGGGTCCACGCCACCGCCTAGGTCCGCAACACAAGCTCCGCCCTCTCCCGCCCGCGCGGTGTTGCAGACCGGGTGC
>NW_027923241.1:0-227 GCF_054177405.1 Leptonychotes weddellii
CCCTGCTGAGCAGGGAGCCCGATGCGGAACTCGATCCAGGGACTCCAGGATCATGACCTGAGCCGAAGGCAGTCGCTTAACCAACTGAGCCACCCAGGCGCCCTTCACTGGTGCATTCTACCATTTAAAGAATTAATACCAATCGATGGGGCACCTGAGTGGCTCAGTCAGTTAAGTGTCTGACTTCAGCTCAGGTCAAGATCTCAGGGTCCTGGGATTGGGCCCCA
>NW_027923242.1:0-227 GCF_054177405.1 Leptonychotes weddellii
GCTGATGCTGAGCCTTTGGTCAGAAGGACAGCCTGCCCTTAGGAATTTCATACGACTACGGCTTATGCACAACGAGGGCGCTCTTTCCCCCTCACATATGGGTTCCAGGGAGGCCCTTTATGGTTGATGTGGCAGAGCTGATCCATGCCACCCTGACAACCCAGTCTCCGTCTGTTAACTAGTCTGCCATTGTTAGTGCATGGCCCCCATCCTCATGAATCAAGAAG
>NW_027923243.1:0-227 GCF_054177405.1 Leptonychotes weddellii
CGCTGTCTGTGCCCAAGCAATCAGAGCAGTGCCATCAGGGTGGGGCCTGGTGGTGGCTGGGGTGGTGCAGACCCAAAGGGCAGAGAGGACGCAGGAGGGGACACAGGAGGGGAAGTGGGCGCTTGGATCTGGAGTGGCTCAAGAAGGTTTCTGGAGCAGGTGCCGTTTCTTTCCTCCCTCTTTCCTTCCCTCCTTCCTTACCTCCCTCCTTCCTTCCTTCCTTCCTT
>NW_027923244.1:0-227 GCF_054177405.1 Leptonychotes weddellii
CAGCAGGCTCTCTTCTTCGCCTTGGCCTTCACACCCCTAGTTCTGGGGTACCTTAGGACACCTGGTGCAGGGTGGGCGCTAAGCAGGCCCAGCACTGCTCCCATCCCTGCAGCACCAGCACCCCTGATGTGGGGCCTCGGAACCCTAGGTGACACCGTGGGTGGTCACCAAGCCACACTACCAGCCCTCCCCTCCCACCGTGCCTCTTCTCCCCATGACCCCCTCCC
>NW_027923245.1:0-227 GCF_054177405.1 Leptonychotes weddellii
TCTGAGACTCGTAAGTTTTACTATTAGATGTGGGGTGCTGATCTATTTTTATTGATTTTGTGGGGGTTTTCTGTGCCTCCTGGATTTTGATGCCTGTTTCCCTCTCCAAATTAAGGAAGTTCTCCACTATAATTTGCTTGAATATACCTTTTGCTCCTCAACCTTCTCTTTGTTTTTTCCTGGATCCCAATTATTCTAATATTGTTTAATCTTATGGTATCACTTTT
>NW_027923246.1:0-1361 GCF_054177405.1 Leptonychotes weddellii
ATTTCTCCATATCCTCACTAGAATTTGTTGTTTGTGTTTTTTATTTTAGCCATTCTGACAGATGTGAGGTTGATATCTCATTGTGGTTTTGATTTGCATTTTCCTGATGATGAGTGATGTTGAACATCTTTTCCTGTGTCTGTTGGCCCCATCTGTAGGTCTTCTTTAAAAAAAAAAAAAAGATTTTATTTATTTATTTAGGAGAGAGCACAAGCGGGGGGAGAGGCAGAGGGAGAGGGAGAAGCAGACTCCCCACTGAGCAGGGAGCACTATGTGGGGCTCGATTCCAGGACCCTGAGATCATGACCTGAGCTGAAGGCGGACGTTTAATCGACTGAACCACCCAGGTGCCTCTGTGTGTCCTCTTTGGAGAAATGTCTGTTCATGTCTTCTGCCCACTTTAAATTGGATTATTTGGGGGTTTTTTGGTGTTGAGTTGTATAAATTCTTTATATATTTTGGATACTAAACCTTTATTGAATATGTCACTTGCAAATATCTTCTCCCATTCAGTAGGTTGTCTTTTAGTTTTGTTGATTGTTTCCTTTACTATGCAGAAGCTTTTTATTTTGATTAGTCCCAATAGTTTACTTTTGCTTTTGTTCCCCTTGCCTCAGGAGACATATTTAGAAAGATGTTGTTAAAGGCAATATCAGAGAAATTACTGCGTGTGCTCTCTTCTAGGATTTTTATGGTTTTAGGTCTCACATTTAGGTCCTTAATCCATTTTGAGTTTACTTTTGTATATGGTGTAAGAAAGTGGTCCAGTTTCATTCCCATGCACATAGTTGTCCAGTTTTCCCAACAACATTTTTTGTTTTTTTAAAGATTTTATTTATTTATTTGACAGAGAGAAACACAGTGAGAGAGGGAACACAAGCAGGGGGAGTGGGAGAGGGAGAAGCAGGCTCCCTGCTGAGCAGAGAGCCCGATGTGGGGCTCGATCCCAGGACCCTGGGATCATGACCTGAGCCGAAGGCAGACGCTTAACGACTGAGCCACCCAGGCGCCCCTCCAACAACATTTTTTGAAGAGACTGTCTTTCTCATTGCATATTCTTGCTTCCTTTGTCGAAGATTAATTGACCATATAATTGTAAGTTTGCTTCTGGGCTTTCTATTCTGTTCCTTTGATCTATGTGTCTATTTTTGTGCCAGTACCATACTGTTTTGATTACTACAGCTATGTAATATAACTTGAATTGTGGAATTGTGATATCTCCAGTTTTGTTTTTCTTTTTCAAGATTGCTTTGGTTATTCAGGGTCTTTTGTGGTTCATACAAATTTTATGACTGTTCTAGTTCTGTGAAAAATGCTATTGGAATTTTGATAGGGATTGTATTAAATCTGTAGATTGCTTT
>NW_027923247.1:0-227 GCF_054177405.1 Leptonychotes weddellii
AATAAAATATAAGAGATACTAAAAATATTTTTCAAAGGACAAAACTTCTAAATACTAAGGAAACACTAAAAGAAAACTTGACTGCATAAAAAGTTTAATGCTGGGGCAAAAATCACCTTAAACAAAGCTGAAAGACAAAATGAAAAGTGATCAGACTTTTTCTGATTAGATTAAGGAGTGAATAGAGGGTTTAGGATCACTAATGGCAAGTCAGTAAGAGATTTGTA
>NW_027923248.1:0-227 GCF_054177405.1 Leptonychotes weddellii
GTGCCCCTAAACTCCTGATTTCTTAATACTTGCAGTGACTCTGTTCTCTGACCAAATCCAGACTGGTATATCCTGCTTGGATCTTTATGGAGTCACTTCAAATATCTTAGATACGTCTTAGGACTAATTAAAAAGGCAGTGAAGCCCCTGAAGTCTTTTTGTAAATTCCTCTTTTATGTTTCTCCCCAAATTCTGAAATAGCTCAAGGAAGAACATTAATTAAGTAA
>NW_027923249.1:0-227 GCF_054177405.1 Leptonychotes weddellii
TATTATGACTATTGCTGCATGAAAAGCTGGTCTGTTTTTACTCCCATGAAGGTGTGTGATAGTAGGCATGGACCCACCTTTCCCATAAGTAGTCTTACTGTTTTTCCTGAGTCCCATGTTTTCTATCCACAGATCGCTGGGAATCAGACCAGTTTTGAGATTCATCGTGAATCAGGAACGATGTAAATTTCTGAGGTGCCGAGTGCGCGGGAAGACCAGTAGTGGCT
>NW_027923250.1:0-227 GCF_054177405.1 Leptonychotes weddellii
CTCAAAATTACCAAGAAGACTACGTGACATGTGGATTTATATCTATGATCATGAAATGCATATTTCATTAAATGTGCAAAAATATGCATCTTATATTATATAATACACCTGTAAGGGGTACTTTTTTTTAGCTATAGGATCCATGAAAACTAACAAAATAAATTCGAGTTAGAAACAGGTCTCTGATTCACTGGATCACAAAGATGAACAAATATTCTGTAATCATC
>NW_027923251.1:0-227 GCF_054177405.1 Leptonychotes weddellii
ACCTGGGATTAGGCTCAGCACTTGCCCATTAAGTGATGGCTAGAAAACGTTTCCAAGCAATGTTAATACTGCTGGTCAAGGGTCCACACTTATAGAACCACTGACTTACAGATCTCTAACAGTGTTTCTAAAGCTTTAGTTTATAGAAATCACTTGGGGATGCTGGAAAAAATGCACACTCTGATTCAGTAGGTCTGGCGTGGAGCTTGCCATTCTGCATTTCTAAC
>NW_027923252.1:0-227 GCF_054177405.1 Leptonychotes weddellii
TTTTTTTTTTTTTTTTACCATATACCTCAAAAATTGGTTTTATCCCCACAAAAAAATCCATATCATTTAAAACTAGATATTCAAATTACATGGCTAACATTTTTAGCTAATCAACTCTTCAGTGCTGATCCCAGAAAACAACCTTCAGTGGGTCTTTGAATAATGGAACAAGACAATGTTCGGCCATTGATATGAGTGATGTAGGTAGTCACACCTTTAACGTTCAA
>NW_027923253.1:0-227 GCF_054177405.1 Leptonychotes weddellii
GAAGGGCTAGTAGATTTCTTTGTACAAGGGGCTATATAGATGTTGTAGAGAAAGCTATTTCCATATGTTCACAATGGCTCAATATTTAGAGATTTAAGTGCAGCATGCCCATTAATCAAGCTACAATACTTTTGGTTACCACTACTGTTCCTAATTGGCCACTGCACTAACCTGTGCAATGTTATAGCCCAAGAAAGAATATTCCCGTCCAAAATCTGCAGTTTAAG
>NW_027923254.1:0-227 GCF_054177405.1 Leptonychotes weddellii
TTTTAACTCTCCCTTCTATGTATGTAAGTTATTTACATTGTTATATATAGCTATAACATATTCATTTTCATTTTTCCTGAGGATTCCATTTTTTTAACACACCACAGGTTACTCATACCCCTGTTGAGGGGCACTTAGTTTATTTCTAGTTTTCCTCCAATATAAATGATGTTGATAGGGACTTTTTTTTTTTTTTTTTTTGCATCTTTGTATCATCTCTTTGTTCC
>NW_027923255.1:0-227 GCF_054177405.1 Leptonychotes weddellii
GAGGATGGGTTAGCCTGGTGGTGGGTATTGAGGAGGGCACATTCTGCATGGAGCACTGGGTGTTATGCACAAACAATGAATCATGGAACACTTCATCTAAAACCAATGATGTAATGTATGGTGATTAACATAACATAATAAAAAAAAACGGCTATTGTGGAAAAAAAAAAAAAAAGGAGGAAAGGAATAACTGAATAAAATACCAGCAGCTCCGTGGAAGTTTGAGA
>NW_027923256.1:0-227 GCF_054177405.1 Leptonychotes weddellii
CAGAGGCAGAGGGAGGCGTTGGGGGAGTCTGGTGGAGGACATGGAGGGCTTTTCAGGGCAGCTGGGTGGAAGGGAGCCAAGTGTCCCCTGGCTTGGGAGGAAAGAGAAGTGGCCCCTGAGGCAGGAAAAGGGAAGGTGGGGGGAGAACCTGGTGGGCCTGCTGACTGCCAGCCTGGCTCTCCTGTCTGGCTGGTTTTTTTTTTTTTTTTTTTTTTTTTAAGATTTTA
>NW_027923257.1:0-1361 GCF_054177405.1 Leptonychotes weddellii
CCCTAAGATAACCTTTGTTCTTAAGAAAAACTCCTTCCAGGGGTGCCCGGGTGGCTCAGTCATTAAGTGTCTGCCTTTGGCTCAGGTCATGATCCCAGGGTCCTGGGATCGAGCCCCGCATTGGGCTCCCTGCTCAGCAGGAAGCCTGCTTCTCCCTCTCCCACTCCCTCTGCTTATGTTCCCTCTTTTGCTATCTCTCTCTGTCAAATAAATAAAATCTTAAAAAAAAAGAAAGAAAAACTCCTTCCCAACCACCCTTAAGAACAGAGGAAATATATCTGTTTTAGTTAATATAAATACAATCCATTCAGTCAGTGAATTAAGGACACTGTGTTTAGGATCAGCATAATATTGTGTAGAAACAGAAAATACATAGAGGAGACTGGACTGCATAAGCTTTACATACTTTTATCCCAAGGTTGAGATAAGCCAAGAGCAGAGTTGACATTTAATCTCTCAGTTCTGTGGTCTTGGCAGGGCAGATACTGCACATGCTCTACCCCTGGTGCCTTAATCATGATCTCCCAGCATCTCCCCATATCTGCCTCATTATAATAGGCATAGGCACCCTCAAAGAAGTCAATAGGAATGATGGGCCTGGCTCACTCCTCATTGGGTGAGGCTTTCTGTAAGAATTTGGAAAGGAACTGACTGTACAAAGAGAGAATAAAATAATGAGTAGAATGGATCTGAGATTGAATCTGGGTTCTGCAGACCTGTGGTCTTTCTTAATGGCCTTGGTCATGCTGTAGCTCATAAAACAATGTTTCAGCCTCCATGTTGCCTCATCTGTCCTGATACTTCATAGAAGGAAACCACAGAGGAATCAGGTAAGTCAGTTTATAATAGGTAATTTGATGTCTCAGTTTTAGAGATGAAGAAGCCTGGGCTCAGAGAGATGAATTAACTTGACCAAGTTAGGCAGCTAATAAATGACTTCTGGAGTCAGGACTCCAACCCCAAAATGTTTGACTGTCAAGCAAATACTCTTAACCATTAAGTTGTATCACAGACAATTTTTTTTCCAGTAAACTCAAAACAATGCACAGGTTATCTGTACCAGTGTCACCTCCTTGAGAGCATATGCAAGCAAGCAGCAGTTGACAACCCTTGAAGCATAGCCTTTATTAATGCTAAATGAGATATGGCATAGGCCATATCAGATTATGTCTCTCTCCTCTGCTAGCTAGAATAAAGTCTAATTCCCAACTTTAGCCTACTATTTGCTCTCAGGACCTGGCCTCACCTGCCTCTTCAACCTCATTTTATAACCTCTGCTTGACTCCAGACACACTAGCCTCTTTCTAGAATTTTTCACACTAGGGAATCATACCAGCAGGACACTGCCTGGAGAGTACTTC
>NW_027923258.1:0-227 GCF_054177405.1 Leptonychotes weddellii
TCTGGCGCCTTTCCCTGGCAGCTTTCCGCGTCTCTTCCGCGAGTCAGAGCAGAAGAGACAGTTTCCAACCCTCTGCCTCAGAGCAGAGAGACCGCAGTCTGTTCTTCAGTGAGCTCTCCAGGCCACACTGTCTCTGTTTCTGTCCGTGCTGCTTAAACTGCAGCGTCCTGGGTTGGGCATCCCTCCACAGCGCCCCCAGTCCTGTCTCCAGGTTGGGGCATGCCTCT
>NW_027923259.1:0-227 GCF_054177405.1 Leptonychotes weddellii
GATCAAATGGACCTATTTAGAGATATACAGACCATTCCACCCAACAGCAGTAGAAAACATATTCTTCTCAAGCACATATGGAACTATCTCCAGGATAGATGATGTTAGGTCACAAAACAAGTCTTAGCAAATTTAGGAAGATTGAAATTGTTTAAAGTATATTTTCTGACCACAATAGAAGGAAAAATGGAAAATTCACGAATATCTTGAAATTAAATAACACATTC
>NW_027923260.1:0-227 GCF_054177405.1 Leptonychotes weddellii
AGCCCTCCTGCACCCCTCACTTCCACACCCTGCTCTACTTCCTTATCCCATGCTCTCCACTCCTGTAACAGACGTAGATCATATAGGGTTGTGGTATTTACTGCTCCCTGTCTCCTGCCAGAATGAGCTGTGTGAAGACAGATACTCTCTCATTTTGTACATAGAGTAGCACCTAACACACATTGGACACCCTGTCAGTGTCTGTGCGTGTAATGAATTAATCACAG
>NW_027923261.1:0-227 GCF_054177405.1 Leptonychotes weddellii
GCTTGACTTATTTCACTTAGCATAATCTCCTCCAGTCCCATCCACGTTGATGTAAAAGTTGGGTGTTCATCCTTTCTGACGGCTGGGTAATATTCCATTGTCTATATGGACCACATCTTCTTTATCCATTCATCTGTTGAAGGGCATCTTTTAAAACATGCCCAAGATCCCACCGGTAGGAAGCAAAGGAATGGATGAGTCAGGAGCAGTGAGCCAGAAGCAAACAG
>NW_027923262.1:0-227 GCF_054177405.1 Leptonychotes weddellii
TTTTTTTTTTAAAGATTTTATTTATTTATTTGACAGAGAGACACAGTGAGAGAGGGAACACAAGCAGGGGGAGTGGGAGAGGGAGAAGCAGGCTTCCCGCTGAGCAGGGAGCCCGATGCGGGGCTCGATCCCAGGACCCTGAGACCATGACCTGAGCCGGAGGCAGACGCTTAACGACTGAGCCACCCAGGCGCCCCTGAATAACCTTTTCTTGATCTAGGAATTCC
>NW_027923263.1:0-227 GCF_054177405.1 Leptonychotes weddellii
TCACATTTTTTTTAAAGATTTTATTTTCAAGCAATCTCTACACCCAACATGGGGCTTGAACCCACAACCCCAAGAGTTGCATGCTCCACTCACTGAGTCAGCCAGGTGCCCCCATCTTAACCATTTTTAAGGGTACAGTTCAGTAGTTTTAAATATATTCACATTGTTGTGCAACCCATCTCCAGAACTTTGTCATCTCGTAAAACTGAAACTCTGTACCCATTAAA
>NW_027923264.1:0-227 GCF_054177405.1 Leptonychotes weddellii
TGATTCCATTTTTATAAATATCTATAATAGGCAAATTCATGGAGATAGAAAGTAGATTAGAAGTTACCAGAGGCTGGGGAGAAAGGGGAGTGGGGAAGTGTTGCTTAATGGGTATAGAGTCTCTGGAGTGATGATAAATTTGGGAACTAAATAATGGTGATGGTTGCACAAAGCTGTGAATGTAATGAATGGCACTGCATTAGACACTTAAATATGGTTAAAATGGC
>NW_027923265.1:0-227 GCF_054177405.1 Leptonychotes weddellii
AAGCAGAGTAAAGAATTCAGTCAAATGATGTCATCCGAGAGAAGCAAGCCCATGCCTGAAAAACTGGCAGCAGCTTACCCATACCAAGCTACCTGAGACATTTCCTGGGCTGGAAACAATGTTACGGAAATTGAACTTCCTTGCCAGATTTACCACTCCTTGCCAAAGCCTGGGTACCTCTCATATATATATATATATACCTCTCATATATATATATATATAATATC
>NW_027923266.1:0-227 GCF_054177405.1 Leptonychotes weddellii
GCCCGGCAAACAAGATGGCCCACAGCCGTGGACCTCCGGCCCCGCTGGCACCCGGGTCCACAATCCTTCTCCCCACAACAACGCAGCTAACAGCGAGGCTCGCTCACTCAGCAAGAAAGTGGGCGTGGGCCCGGCACCACCGCGTCAAGGGGCACCGCAAAATAAAGGACAGTTCCAACGAAAGAGTCCCCTGCAGGCCCTCAGGAATGTGTGGATCCCGGGCAGGC
>NW_027923267.1:0-227 GCF_054177405.1 Leptonychotes weddellii
TCCAGGTGGAAGGACACCTTCTGGCCCCCGGCCTCACAGCTGTACTCCCCAGCGTCCTCCTTGCCCACCTGCTGCACCACCAGCCGCCTGCTGCAGCCCTTGGCCTCCACGTGCACTTTGGAGCTCGCACTCAGCTTCTTCCCATCCTTGTACCACGTCACCTCTGTCTGGGCCTGGGCCACCTCACAGCTCAGGGTGGCGCTGGCCCCCGCCTTGGCCTGCACCTC
>NW_027923268.1:0-1361 GCF_054177405.1 Leptonychotes weddellii
GACTTAATACAGTGACGGCAACACCTCCCTCCCGCCCCTCCCAGTAGGGTTGGGATTGTACTGTATTCCCTACTGGTTTACCCTTCCCCCCTGTAAAGGGTAACATTTTCCCTGGGTGCAGAGGCTCCCTCATAGTCTCCAAGACTGAAGGACCCCTAATTATGGGACTGCAGCTTAAGTGTATGAGATTAAACACCGTAAAAAGCTGCAAGACGCTCTTTTAAGGGAAGCGGAAACTGGTCAGAGAAACGCCTCCAATTTTCATCCCCAACTTGATTTTTAAATCCATGAAGGATCTTACAGAACATGTCTCTCAGATCATCTTTTGGGTTAATCCACGATGCAACAGCATCACAAAAAAATATAAAATCTTGGATTACTCCACTGGGATTCACACTGATCATGGTACAAATCCCACGAAATGCTGAATCCTTTTCCTCATTGTCCCTTATGTTTCTCAGAGAGGTGCACCAGGGTCTTATAAACTGCTGTAGCATGGGGGCCACCTCTTGAGGACAAACGTAACCAAGACGACCAATTGTTATTGCTGTATTCTCTAACAACGTCTTTGGTGTGTTGGGTCTGTTAATGATTTCTACAAGCTGGTGCAACACCATAGGAATATAAGGCTGCATCTCTATACCCATTTGAATGGAGATTTCTCCAATTGCCCATGTGGCATTATTGCAGACTGAAATGAACTCTGGATTTAGGTTGGTTCCCAGTATAGGCATGAAATCAGCTATACAAGGCTTAACATGCTGAAAGCAAGCTTTCGTCAGGTCACCTAACAGGGCGAAGGAACTCTGTCGAACTTCTGGCATTTTATCCTGCATGCATTGATACATTAGTGTTAGAATGTTACTTCGGGCTACTAGCTGTTCAATGTTGCCTCCAAGTCCTTCAGCCAGGCCACTGAGTAAATCAAGAGCCACTATCATAAAATCTTTATCAGGAGCCTCATATTGATCTGGTTGAGCATTGTTCAGCATGGCTTGTGCAAGAGTCTTCTGTACTAGGTTTACACAACGCTGGTACACAGGTTCACAGTATGGAAGGAAACCAGACTGCAGGGCTGTGGCAACTGAAGATAGGCACTCAAGTAAAGGGAAGAGATCTTTATCTTCATCCTTTAACATGTTCCATTTCTGGATCAGTGGAGGCATTAGCATCTGAATATATTCTGGTTTGTTTAAATGATGTCCTACTGAATCTGCTAAAGTTCCTATGGCATCATAAAGAATGAGCAGGTTCTTATGCTGGTATTTACTAAACGCGAAGACCAAGGTATCAAGTATATAAGCAAGGTAAGGAACAAGTTCCGTACAAGCCTCCTCTTCTAAGGTAGCAAAGGCACTGCA
>NW_027923269.1:0-227 GCF_054177405.1 Leptonychotes weddellii
TATCCCAATAACAGTTCTGAGGTGGGTAGTATCACCCCCATTTTTCTGATGATGGAGAAATCAGTTTGCATAAAAGGTCACAATAAGTAGTAAAACTGAACTGGAGCACGGCCATCTATCATCCAAATGCTGTTCTGTGCTGCCTGCTTCCAGAGGCTCCTGGAGAAAGATTAACAAGGTTATGAATTCTAAGGTGGTTTGAACCTTACTTTCCTAGACACTGGGCA
>NW_027923270.1:0-227 GCF_054177405.1 Leptonychotes weddellii
CCTTTCAGCCTGAAAGACTCCCTTAGCTTTTTTTGTAAAGCAGAAATATTAGTGACAAATTCCTCCAGCTTTTGTTAATCCAGGAATGCCTTAATTCTTGTTCATTTTTTTAAAGGATAATTTTGCTTGTTAGAGAATTCTAGTTGACAGTTTTTCTTTCAGCTGTTTAAATGTGCCATTCTACTGTCTACTTACCTACATAGTTTCTAATGAGAAACTGACAATCT
>NW_027923271.1:0-227 GCF_054177405.1 Leptonychotes weddellii
CATTATTTGTTTCAGAGGTACAGATCTGAGATTCAACAGTCTTGCACAATTCACAGCGCTTACCAGAGCACATACCCTCCCCAGTGTCTATCACCCAGTCACCCCATCCCTCCCACCCCACCCCCCACTCCAGCAACACTCAGTTAAACCACTTTCTTAAATAAATTGAACATGTGTGGAACCAGGCAACAGAATAGAATTTTGGAGTCTAGTCTGTAGCATTCCCA
>NW_027923272.1:0-227 GCF_054177405.1 Leptonychotes weddellii
GGTGAGAGAAGAAAAAAGGAGGGGGAGAAGCAAAGAATATGGACGAATAAAGGCAAAACTGTAAGAATCATTAAAGAAAAAAAAAAGCTTACATAAGAGTAAGAAGAACAAGTCTCTGGCACGACACCCCAAAGACAACATTTTGGAGGCAAGAAGTTCAAGAAACTGAGGAAAAGATGTGATTCAAAAAAAAAAAAAATCCACTGCTCCTCCCTCTTAATCACGGC
>NW_027923273.1:0-227 GCF_054177405.1 Leptonychotes weddellii
ATGAATATGTAAATGAAGTAGTGAGTCCAAGAGTTGCAATGTAGCAGCCATCCATCGAGGCCCTATGGATGCAAGGATAACATCAAATTAGATGATTCTGGATCAGGGCTTGCAAACTCAGATACCTTCAGGGGCCAAGGAGATGCAATCCATGAGTGATGTGAGCCAGGTATAAAACAATAGAAAGGCGGTGGGATTGGGAGGGCTTGGAGAATACCCACCCTTAC
>NW_027923274.1:0-227 GCF_054177405.1 Leptonychotes weddellii
GGCGCCTGGGTGGCTCAGTTGGTTAAGCGACTGCCTTCGGCTCAGGTCATGATCCTGGAGTCCCGGGATCGAGTCCCACATCGGGCTGCCTGCTCGGCGGGGAGTCTGCTTCTCCCTCTGATCCTCCCCCTCTCATGCTCTCTGTCTCCCATTCTCTCTCTCAGATAAATAAATTAAAAAAAAATCTTTAAAAAAAAAATAAATAAATGGGAGTATAACTTTCCTTT
>NW_027923275.1:0-227 GCF_054177405.1 Leptonychotes weddellii
GAGAATAAAATGCTAAATGGGTAACAATGACCCCAGATAAACATATATTAAACAAATCAGAAGAGACCTGAAACTGGAGAAAAATAAAGTGAAAGAAAAAAAAAAAAAAGATCAAATATGATCAGGCCGGTGAATAGATCAGTGCCACACACTAGATTTTGGGCATATTTTGGTCTGTTAGAAGAAACTGCCTCCCAAAGTTTTAAAGAAAGAAAAATTTATATATG
>NW_027923276.1:0-227 GCF_054177405.1 Leptonychotes weddellii
ATAATGTATGGGGATTAACATAAGAATAAAAAAAAAAAAAAAAAAGAATGTAGTCTTTAGGGATGCCTGTGTGGCTCAGTCGTTAAGCATCTGCCTTCAGCTCAGGTCATGATCCCAGGGTCCTTGGATCAAGCCCCACATTGGGCTCCCTGCTCCACGGGAAGCCTGCTTCTCCCACTCCCCATTTGTGTTCCCTCTCTCACTGTGTCTCTGTCAGATAAATAAAT
>NW_027923277.1:0-227 GCF_054177405.1 Leptonychotes weddellii
ATCTAGATGCCCATGCGGACCCTCACATGCACACGGGGCTCCCGCTGCGCCTCTGCTGAAGGAGGGAACAGGGAAAAGCAGCTCTGCTTTGGAGAGGACCCACTGGCTTCTTGACGAGCTGGGTGTCAGCTGGGCTCAGGGCTGGGGCGGGCAGAGGAGGCACATTCCGGCCCAAGGCTGCACGCGTGTGCATGTCCCCGTGCCCGTGGGGGACCGTGCATGCACGT
>NW_027923278.1:0-227 GCF_054177405.1 Leptonychotes weddellii
ATGCCTGTCAAGTGCTTACAGCCAACATGCAGAAATGTCCAGCGTTGTGGGTGATTGTCACTGTTGTCACTGCTATTGTTACCCGCTGAGGCCCAGAGAGGGAAGCACCTGTCCTGGGGTCACGCCAGAGGGCAGTGGGACCAGCAGCCTCCCCAAGGCGGGGTCTGGGAGCCCCTCCACCCACACCCCAGACGTCCAGGCCTCAGTGGCGGGAGGTAGAGGGAGGA
>NW_027923279.1:0-1361 GCF_054177405.1 Leptonychotes weddellii
TGCCTCAAAAAATTAAAAATAGAGCTACTCTATGACCCAGCAATTGCACTACTGGGTATTTACCCCAAAGACACAGATGTAGTGAAAAGAAGGACCATATGCACCCCAATGTTCATAGCAGCAATGTCCACAATAGCCAAACTGTGGAAAGAGCCGAGATGCCCTTCAACAGATGAATGGATAAAGAAGATGTGGTCCATATATACAATGGAATATTACTCAGCCATCAGAGAGGATGAATAACCAACTTTTACATCAACATGGATGGGACTGGATGAGATTATGCTAAGTGAAGTAAGTCAAGCAGAGAAAGTCAATTATCATATGGTTTCACTTATTTGTGGGACATAAGGAATAGCATGGAGGCCATTAGGAGAAGGGAGAGAAAATGAAGGGGGAGAAATCGGAGGGAGAGATGAACCATGACAGACTATGGACTCTGAGAAACAAACTGAGGGTTTTAGAGGAGGGGTGGGGTGGGGGGACGGGTTAGCCGGGTGATGGGTAATCAAGAGGGCACTTACTGCATGGAGCACCAGGTGTTATACGAAAACAATGAATTGTGGATCACTACATCAAAAACTAATGATGTATTGTATGGTGACTAACATAACATAATAAAATAAAATTAAAAAGAATGTGGGTGACGATGAGGTTGACAATCACCATTGATGTTGACAATTAGCCCAACACTGTCTCCTTCCATGCATTAATTATCTCATTTGATCCTCACAACAATCCTATGGAACAGGTACATTTCCTCTCCTCATTTTATAGATGAAGAACCTGACAGAGTTTGTGAGGCTCCAAAGCCACACAGCTGATAAGTGGTAGAGTAGAAATTTGATTCCAGGTATGTATGTCTCTCTTTTTTTATTTCTATTTTTTATTTTTTATATTATTATGTTATGTTAATCACCATATATTACATCATTAGTTTTTGATGTAGTGTTCCATGATTCATTGTTTGCAATATAACACCCAGTACTCCATGCAGAACATGCTCTCTTTAATACCCATCACCAGGCTAACCCATCCTCCCACCCCCCTCCCCTCTAGAACCCTCAGTTTGTTTTTCAGAGTCCATCGTCTCTCATGGTTCATCTCCCCCTCCGATTCCCCCCCTTCATTCTTCTCCTCCTGCTATTTTCTTCTTCCTTTTTTTAACATATAATGTATTATTTGTTTCAGAGGTACAGATCTGTGATTCAACAGTCTTGCACAATTCACAGCACTCACCATAGCACACACCCTCCCCAATGTCTATCACCCAGCCACCCTCTCCCTCCCATGCCCCACCACTCCAGCAAACCTCAGTTTGTTTCCTGAGATTAAGAATTCCTCATATCAGTGAGGTCATA
>NW_027923280.1:0-227 GCF_054177405.1 Leptonychotes weddellii
AGTATCCTGGCCGGGATGGTAATAAGACCCAGAAACTTGATGCCCTCTCTTTATTCCCGTCCTTATACAAAGTCCTGTGTCTTGGGCACGGGACGGCCACCTAAGCCACGAGCACGGCTATGTGAGGTTTCCTCCTGATTGATCTAATGTGATCCCCTTCACATCCCTGGTCTAGCTGCTTCTGGCCAAGGGACCTCCACTGGGAGCTGGCCAAAACCAGTACTCAA
>NW_027923281.1:0-227 GCF_054177405.1 Leptonychotes weddellii
TCTCTGGGGTTGTCTTCATCTTCTATATTGTGACTCTGGTAGGAAACACAACCATCATTCTTGTATCTTACCTAGACACCCAGCTCCATACTCCCATGTATTTCTTCTTATCCAATTTGTCTTTTTTGGACCTCTGCTATGCAACTAGCATTATCCCCCAGATGCTGGTAAATCTATGGGGTCCAACAAAGTCTATTACCTATGGAGGGTGTGTGCTCCAATTCTTC
>NW_027923282.1:0-227 GCF_054177405.1 Leptonychotes weddellii
TTTTTTTTTTTAAATTTTATTTATTTATTTGACAGAGAGAGACACAGCGAGAGAGGGAACACAAGCAGGGGGAGTGGGAGAGGGAGAAGCAGGCTTCCCACGGAGCGGGGAGCCCGATGTGGGGCTCGATCCCAGGACCCTGGGATCATGACCTGAGCCGAAGGCAGACGCTTAACGACTGAGCCACCCAGGTGCCCCGGATCTCTTTTTCTTCTGTCGGCATGGCC
>NW_027923283.1:0-227 GCF_054177405.1 Leptonychotes weddellii
GGAAGCAAAACCATGAGGATGCTGAGAGAATGGGGAATGTGGAAAGAATGGGGGATGGCCAAGCTCGAGCAGATGGAATGTCAGAGTCAGTGGAATAAAGGGAACAAGGTCTCAGGAGAGGGAGGTGTGATCGGAGAGCCTCAGGTGGGCCGAGGCAGGCGATTCAGAAGCCGGCTTGTACCCAGCGCAGGGAAGGAAGAAAGGGGATGTGGTGTGGTGGACGTGTG
>NW_027923284.1:0-227 GCF_054177405.1 Leptonychotes weddellii
AGCATAGCATAGAATAGCATAGCATAGAATAGCATAACTTAGCACAGCATAGTATAGCAAAGCACAGCATAGCATAGCATAGCACAGCACAGCATCTCGTAGCACACCATAGCACAGCATAGCACAGCATAGCACAGCACAGCATAGAATAGCATTGCATAGAATAGCATAAGTTAGCACAGCATAGCATAGCACAGCACAGCACAGCATAGAATAGCATAGCATAG
>NW_027923285.1:0-227 GCF_054177405.1 Leptonychotes weddellii
TGATGACAGATGATAACTACACTGATTATAGTGAGTATTGCATAAAGTATAGAATTGTCCAATCACTGTGTTGTGCACCTGAAACTATTATAATAGTGTGTGTCATGCATAGCCTTTATTATGTTTGAAATGCAATCTTTCTAAATCTAGTTTGTTAAGAATTTTTATCATGAAAGGGTGCTGAATTTCAACAAATGCTTTTGCACTATTTATTGGCATAAGTATAT
>NW_027923286.1:0-227 GCF_054177405.1 Leptonychotes weddellii
ATTCCAGACGGAAACTCAGCTTAAAAGTGAAAGAAATTATAAATACATAGAAAATATGAAAGTCTATTTTTTAATCTTTCTCTCTTTAAAAGGCTATTAAAAGCAAAAATGATATTATAAACATGGAGTTTATAAATTATGAAGTGAAACATGAAAACAATAGTACAAAAAAGGGAGCAATTGGAAATAAATAATGTTATGATTCTTACATTAAAAATAAAATGGTA
>NW_027923287.1:0-227 GCF_054177405.1 Leptonychotes weddellii
CACTGGTTGCTACTATTTTTTTAAATATTTTATTTATTTATTTGAGAAAGAGATAGCAAGATACAGAGCATGATGGGGGTGGGGGTAGTGCAGAGAGAGGGAGAAGCAGGCTTCTCACTGGGCAGGGAGCCAAAGCGGGGCTTGATCCCAGGACCCCAGGATCATGACCTGAGCTGAAGACAGACACTTAACCAACTGAGCCACCCAGGCACCCCTTGGTTACTACT
>NW_027923288.1:0-227 GCF_054177405.1 Leptonychotes weddellii
TTTGGTGGATTCCTGTCTCACATTGAGGTCTTTCATCCATTTTGAGTGTTCATCATCATTAGCCATCAGGGAAATTCAAATCAAAACCACACTGATTTGTTTAAAAAAAAAAAAAAAAGAAAAAGAATAAAAGAAGATAGTAGGAAGGGAAAAATGAAGGGGGGAAATCGGAGGGGGAGACGAACCATGAGAGACTATGGACTCTGAGAAACAAACTGAGGGTTCTA
>NW_027923289.1:0-227 GCF_054177405.1 Leptonychotes weddellii
TTTTTTTTTTTTTTTGAACCAGGATCCAATCAAAGATCATGCTTGGCACTTAGTAGTCCTTTTTATTCAGTCTCTCGGATTTCAAAATAGTTCCCTTGCCTTTTTTGGTCTTTCATGGCAATAGGATTTGAAAACCACCGGCCATTTGTTTTGTACAAAGTCTATCAATTCAGATTTGTTTGATTGCTTCTTACGGTTAGTTTCAGGTTCAACATTTTTAGAAAAAA
>NW_027923290.1:0-1361 GCF_054177405.1 Leptonychotes weddellii
AGCAAATAAAGCCTAAACCCAGCAGGAGAAGAGAAATAATAAAGATCAGAGCAGAAATCAATGAAATAGAAACCAAAAGAACAGTAGAACAGATCAACGAAACTAAGAGCTGGTTCTCTGAAAGAATTAACAAGATTGATAAACCCCTGGCCAGACTTATCAAAAAGAAAAGAGAAATGACCCAGGGGCGCCTGGGTGGCTCAGTTGGTTAAGCGACTGCCTTCGGCTCAGGTCATGATCCTGGAGTCCCTGGATTGAGTCCCACGTCGGGCTCCCTGCTCGGCAGGGAGTCTGCTTCTCCCTCTGACCCTCCCCCCTCTCATGTGCTCTCTCTCTCATTCTCTCTCTCTCAAATAAATAAATAAAATCTTTAAAAAAAGAGAGAAATGACCCAAATAAATAAAATCATGACTGAAAGAGGAGAGATCACAACCAACACCAAAGAAATACAAACAATTATAATAACATATTATGAGCAAATATATGCCAGCAAATTAGATAATCTGGAAGAAATGGATGCATTCCTAGAGATGTATCAACTACCAAAACTGAACAAGGAAGACATAGAAAACCTGAACATACCTATAACCCACTAAGGAAATTGAAACAGTAATCAAAAATCTCCCAAGAAACAAGAGCCCAGTGCCAGATGGCTTCCCAGGGGAATTCTACCAAACAGTTAAAGAAATAATACCTATTCTTCTGAAATTGTTCCAAAAAATAGAAATGGAAGGAAAACTTCTGAACTCATTTTATGAGGCAGCATTACCTTGATTTGAAAACCAGACAAAGACCCCATCAAAAAGGAAAATTACAGACCAATATCCCTAATGAACATGGATGCAAAAATTCTCACCAAAATATTAGCCAATAAGATCTAACAGTATATTAAAAGGATTATTCACCATTACCAAGTGGGATTTATTCCTGGGCTGCAAGGTTGGCTCAACATCTGCAAATCAATCAATGTGATACAATACACTAATAAAAGAAATAACAAGAACCATATGATCCTCTCAATAGGTGCAGAAAAAGCATTTGACAAAGGACAGCATTCTTTCTTGATCAAAAATCTTCAGAGTATAGGGATAGAGGGTACATACCTCAATATCATAAAAGCCATCTATGAAAAACCCACAGCAAATATCATTCTCAATGAGGAAAAACTGAGAGCCTTCCCCCTAAGGTCAGGAACAGGGCAGGGATGTCCACAATCACCACTGTTATTCAATATAGTACTAGAAGTCCTAGCCACAGCAATCAGACAACAAAAAGAAATAAAAGGCATCCGAATCGGCAAAGAAGAAGTCAAACTCTCACTCTTTGCAGATGATATGATACTTTATGTGAAAACCCAAAAG
>NW_027923291.1:0-227 GCF_054177405.1 Leptonychotes weddellii
TCCTTACCGCACTGGGTAGTTATGAGGATGAAATAAGACAAGATAAGGAAAGCTGTTGGCACACTGTCTCATGTCATGAATGATCAACAAATGTTAGTTATTACTATTTTACTATTTTTTAATTTTTTATTGTTATGTTAATCCCCATACATTACATCATTAGTTTTAGATGTAGTGTTCCATGATTCATTGTTTGTGCGTAACACCCAGTGCTCCATGCAGAACAC
>NW_027923292.1:0-227 GCF_054177405.1 Leptonychotes weddellii
CAAAGAGTAACTTGTTTAACAACATAAGAAAAAAACCTTAAACACATTTTTTTAATAGTCTTTTTTTTTTTTTTTTTCAATTAAGTAAGCTCTATGCTCCACATGAGGCTTTACCTAATGACCCCAAGATCTAGAGTTGTGTGCTCTACTGACTGAACTAGCCGGACGCCCCTAAGAAAAATTATCTTATAAAGCAGAGTTATTTAACCTTCTAATTTATTATCAAA
>NW_027923293.1:0-227 GCF_054177405.1 Leptonychotes weddellii
CCCTTCCTTCTCCTAATGTCCTCCATGTTATTCCTTATGTTCCACAAATAAGTGAAACCATATGATAATTGACTTTCTCTGCTTGACTTATTTCACTTAGCATAATCTCCTCCAGTCCCATCCATGTTGATGTAAAAGTTGGGTATTCATCTTTTCTGATGGCTGAGTAATATTCCATTGTATATATGGACCACATCTTTATCCATTCATCTGTTGAAGGGCATCTC
>NW_027923294.1:0-227 GCF_054177405.1 Leptonychotes weddellii
GCCACTCTGGAGATCACCAGGGCCACGACCCCTCTGTGGTGTGTGACCTTCATGCCTGGCATTTTCACCTGGGATTTTGGGTGCTGTCTCAGAGACACTCCCCTAACCCCTTTCCTCACTCAGGAGGATGAGGGTGATAACTTCAGGTTTTCTTCAGTGAAAATAATTGAACCATTAGTTTGTTTTTTTTGTTGTTGTTGTTAAAGATTTTATTTATTTGACAGAGA
>NW_027923295.1:0-227 GCF_054177405.1 Leptonychotes weddellii
TACATTGGGCTCTTCGCTCAGCGGGGAGCCTGTTTCTCCCTCTGCTTGCTTCCCCTGCTTGTGCTTTCTCTCTCTGACAGGTAAATAAATAAAATCTTTTTTTTTTTTAAAGGAACAAATCTTTAATTTGAGGGGGGACAGGGTTTTGTTTTTGTTTGTGGTTTTCAGTGATTTCACATGATCATTATTACTCATTGCTGGGATAGTATGGGATTTGGCCGCAATTT
>NW_027923296.1:0-227 GCF_054177405.1 Leptonychotes weddellii
TCCTATGTGATGGGGCTCTGTTGTTAGATGCGTATGTTTTTATACTTGTTAAATCTTAAATTAATCCTTTATCATTATAAAATGTTCATCTCTTTCTTAGTAACAACCATTTAATTGTTGTCTCAAAGTCTATTTTTTTTTCTTTGATATTAGGATAGTCACTCAGACTCTGTTTGCATGTTATATCCTTTTCAACTCTCTTATTTTCCACCTATTTTTGTCTTGGA
>NW_027923297.1:0-227 GCF_054177405.1 Leptonychotes weddellii
TTATTTGAGAGAGAGAGAACATGAGTAGGAAGGGCAGAGGGAGAGGGAGAGAGAATCCCAAGCAGACTCCATCCAGAGCCCAACACAGAACTTGATCCCACTACCCGGAGACCATGACCTGAGCTGAGACCAAGACTTGGTCGCTCAACTACGCCACCCAGGCACCCCTGTATAAACCACATCTTTCTTTTTTTTTTTTTAATTTTATTTATTTATTTGAGAGAGAG
>NW_027923298.1:0-227 GCF_054177405.1 Leptonychotes weddellii
ATCTAGATGCCCATGCGGACCCTCACATGCACACGGGGCTCCCGCTGCGCCTCTGCTGAAGGAGGGAACAGGGAAAAGCAGCTCTGCTTTGGAGAGGACCCACTGGCTTCTTGACGAACTGGGTGTCAGCTGGGCTCAGGGCTGGGGCGGGCAGAGGAGGCACATTCCGGCCCAAGGCTGCACGCGTGTGCATGTCCCCATGCCCGTGGGGGACCGTGCATGCACGT
>NW_027923299.1:0-227 GCF_054177405.1 Leptonychotes weddellii
GGGCCGGAGTCTCCGGCACCTGATACTGGAGCAAGCATGGCTGTACACGTGGGAAGTGAGCAGACCCCAGTTCTCGGCATCTCCGTGTGCCTTGAAACTGAGATCCTTGCTCCACTTTTTTTTTTTTTTTTTTTTTTGCTTTCTGGGCGTTGACTTCATCTGACTCCTTTATAGACTCGGAAAAGTGACAACACTCCAGTGGTCCCTCACTGCTGGACGGTTCTCTC
>NW_027923300.1:0-227 GCF_054177405.1 Leptonychotes weddellii
GTGGGGCAGCAGCTGATGGGGCGGCAGCAGCCCTCCTGCAGGGAGCAGGGGTCACAGCAGACAGGGCGGTGGCAGGGCTCACAGATGGGGCGCGTGCAGCGGCAGGTGCAGGTCACGGGGCGGCACACGGTGGTCTGGCAGGACACGGGGCGGCAGCAGCAGGGGTCACGGCAGCAGCAGGGCTGGCAGTAGCCTCCCCCACAGCCCGGGGAGGAGCAGGTGGAGCC
>NW_027923301.1:0-1361 GCF_054177405.1 Leptonychotes weddellii
AAGCATTGTGGTCTGAAAATATGCAGGGAATGATCCCAGTCTTTTGGTACTGGTTGAGACCTGATTTGTGACCTAGGATGTGATCTATTCTGGAGAATGTTGCATGGGCACTAGAGAAGAATGTGTATTCTGTTGCTTTGGGATGGAATGTTCTGAATATATCTGTGAAGTCCATTTGGTCCAGTGTGTCATTTAAAGTCTTTATTTCCTTGTTGATCTTTTGCTTAGATGATCTGTCCATTTCAGTGAGGGGTCCCCCACTATTATTGTATTGTTGTCAATATGTTTCTTTGCTTTTGTTATTAACTGCCTTATATAATTGGCTGCTCCCATGTTAGGGGCATAGATATTTACAATTGTTAGATCTTCTTGTTGGATAGACCCTTTAAGTATGATATAGTGTCCTTCCTCATCTCTTATTACAGTCTTTGGTTTAAAATCTAATTTGTCTGATATAAGGATTGCCATCCCAGCTTTCTTCTGGTGTCCATTAGCATGGTAAATGGTTTTCCACCCCTTCATTTTCAATCTGGGGGTGTCTTTGCATCTAAAATGAGTCTCTTGCAGAGGGCATATCGATGGGTCTTGTTTTTTTATCCAATCTGATAGCCTACGTCTTTTGATTGGGGCATTTAGCCCATTTACATTCAGGGTAACTATTGAAAGATATGAATTTAGTGCCATTGTATTGCCTGTCAGGTGACTGTTACTGTATTATTGTCTGTGTTCCTTTCTGGTCTATGTTACTTTTAGGCTCTCTCTTTGCTTAGAGGACCCCTTTCAATATTTCTTGTAGTGCTGGTTTTGTGTTTGCAAATTCCTTTAGTTTTTGTTTGTCCTGAAAGCTTTTTATCTCTCCTTCTATTTTCAATGACAGCCTAGCTGGATATAGTATTCTTGGCTGCATATTTTTCTCATTTAGTGCTCTGAATATATTATGCGAGTCCTTTCTGGCCTGCCAAGTCTCTGTGGATAGGTCTGTTGCCAATCTAATGTTTCTACCATTGTAGTTTACAGATCTCTTCTCCTGAGCTCCTTTCAGGATTTTCTCTTTGTCTCTGAGACTTTTAAGTGGGGTGTTGACCTATTTTTATTGATTTTGAGGGGGGTTCTCTGTGCCTCCTGGATTTTCATGCCTGTTTCCTTCCCCAAATTAGGGAAGTTCTCTGCTATAATTTGCTCCAATATACCTTCTGCCCCTCTCTCTCTTTCTTCTTCTTCTGGGATCCCAATTATTCTAATGGTGTTTCACCTTATGGTATCACTTATCTCTCAAATTCTGCCCTCGTTATCCAGTAGTTGTTTATCTCTCTTTTTCTCAGCTTCTTTATTTTCCATTATTTGGTCTTCTATATTGCTAA
>NW_027923302.1:0-227 GCF_054177405.1 Leptonychotes weddellii
TCTCAGGAGCCTCGGTTTGCAGGAGGGGATGTGGAAACACAAAGCGGTTAGGTACATAGCCCCAGGTCATGAGCAAATAAAGGCAGACCTGGACGAACCACTCTGAGCAAGGTAGGCTTGAAGCCAAGTTTTTTCCACTCCTCCAGTGCTGCCCCCGGACTCCACAGACTCTGGCTGCCCCCGGTCCACAGCCTGCCATTGGTCCTTATTTGGCATCTGACCCTGGA
>NW_027923303.1:0-227 GCF_054177405.1 Leptonychotes weddellii
GCTGCTCCTCCCCCCACTCGTGTGTGCACTCTCTCTCTCTAAAATAAATAAATAAATAAATAAAATCTTTTTAAAACCCCAGTAATTAAGGGAGTAAATGGCACAAAATGGATATGGAAGGATCAAGCAAGCTACAGAGCAGGGGTTCCCAAACTTCAGCGAGCATCGGGGCACCTGGAAGGCTGGTTGCTACGCAGATACTGTCCCCAGAGTTCCAGCAGGTCTGG
>NW_027923304.1:0-227 GCF_054177405.1 Leptonychotes weddellii
GGAGATGAGGAGCAGTCTCCGGGTGGGTGCACACACCCCGCCGGGGAATTAGCTTCTCACTGGAAGGAAGGCCAAGGGGAGGGATGAGGAGGGAAGGGTGTGTTGGTTCTGAGCGCTGACCAGCCCCGCTCTTGGCCAGTGGGACAGGAAAGTGGGTTTCTGGTTTTCACCTGCATTGCTTCAGTTGTCTGTGAGGGTGGACATTTCCCTTTGTACTGTAATGTTCC
>NW_027923305.1:0-227 GCF_054177405.1 Leptonychotes weddellii
TCATGGACCTGTGAGTCCTGGCTATCAAAGAAGTAGCACATTATATTTGATGCTGGTTCAGAGCATATACAGCCTTCTGAGAACCTTGCTCTAGCCCTGCAAAGTATTTCCACCCAGTAGGCACTGTAACTGAATCTTCAAAAGGCCATTCCACCATTCTGTCAAGCCAGTTGCTTCAGGACAATAAAAATACGGTAAGACCAGTGAATTTCATGAGCATACGCCCA
>NW_027923306.1:0-227 GCF_054177405.1 Leptonychotes weddellii
ACCACTATTTTGTACACCTGAAACTAATATACTATATTAACGATACTGGAATTAAAAATAAAACACTGGAATGAATAAATGATCACAAAAAAATTATTTCATAAATTCATTTTAATAAGTTGTATATTCCTTGGGCTTTTTATGTATATAATCATGTAGTTACTACTTTCTTAACTTTGTATACTTTTTATTTTTTTTTTTTTATTGAATTGTCTAGGACCTCCACT
>NW_027923307.1:0-227 GCF_054177405.1 Leptonychotes weddellii
AACATAATTTTAACAAGTATATATGAAGAGTAGAGAGAAACTTTAAGCAAAAATCATATGATGAAGATCCTTATATGTCAAAGATTTTTAACTGTAGCTTTTGAATATTGGGACATCCTTACTACCTTAAACAAGGGAATATTATGAATGGATTTCAATTTTAGAAATATGATGCAATAATAATAGAATGGATTTGAATGTTATTGGACAAGAAACCCAGTTTAAAA
>NW_027923308.1:0-227 GCF_054177405.1 Leptonychotes weddellii
ATCAACCAGTATTTGAACAGTACTACCAAGATCAGATGGAATTAAAAGAAAAGTTGAAATTGGCACAAGAATCAGAAGAGAAGAAAAGTTAATACTACATGGAGTTGAAATGTAATTGTTTAAAGTTCTATTGAAATTATACATTGACTATAAATAATCTAGTAAAAACTTCTCAAGTATATTTTAAACACAAATAAATCATAGGTAATGATTTTAAAACAAGCACT
>NW_027923309.1:0-227 GCF_054177405.1 Leptonychotes weddellii
CAGGGAGCCCGATGTGGGGCTCGATCCCGGGACTCCAGGATCATGACCTGAGCCGAAGGCAGTTGCTTAACCAACTGAGCCACCCAGGCGCCCCTGTGACCCCATGTATTCTTATAATTGAATGATTCCCCAATCCTTTCATAGGATGTCGTTGGAATCGGTCTCCAGTTTTGACTGAAAGTCTTTCAGATGGAAACACCCCTCAATCCTATCTGATCCTCAGAGAC
>NW_027923310.1:0-227 GCF_054177405.1 Leptonychotes weddellii
TGCACAATTATAGTCAGAGATTTAAAAACCTCTCTCTCAATAATTGATAGAACAACTAGACAGAAAATAAACAAGGACATAAAAGACTTGAAAAATACTATTAACAAACTTCAACTGGGCGCCTGGGTGGCTCAGTTGGTTAAGCGACTGCCTTCGGCTCAGGTCATGATCCTGGAGTCCCGGGATCGAGTCCCACATCGGGCTCCCTGCTCAGCGGGTGTCTGCTT
>NW_027923311.1:0-227 GCF_054177405.1 Leptonychotes weddellii
AAGTCTTTATATCTGGGAAGAGTTACTTTTTTTTTTTTTTTTTAAGTAGGCTCCATGCTCAGCGTGCAGCTTGAACTCATGATCCTGAGATTAAGACCCGAGCTGAGATCAAGAGTCAGACACTTAACTGACTAAGCCACCCAGGCACCCCTAGGAGGAGTAACTTCTGTAACATGGTTCTTATTTTTCTGATTGTCCTGACTAATTTGGGCTCTTCCTTCCTTTCC
>NW_027923312.1:0-227 GCF_054177405.1 Leptonychotes weddellii
TTGTCCTCCAAGCCTTGATTCAGGGCTACCTCCTGGGAAAGTCTCAGTCTTCCCCGAGGGCCCACCACCAGCTCTGCTGGGAAAAGATGTGTTTGTGTCTTGCACTCTATTCTCATTTTGTACATATGAAAATCACAGCGCTTGTCTCTCTGTGAAGATCTGCATCACCCGAACAGAGAAGGATCTCCTGTAGATCCGGGATTATTTGTTCCTGGCTCACCTCTAGA
>NW_027923313.1:0-227 GCF_054177405.1 Leptonychotes weddellii
TCAGCATGAATTTCCAAAGACAGTAGAGTTTAAATAGCCCCCTATCTCCCCACATCCCCAAAATCCTTGATAAGTAAAAACAGAACATTTATAAAGCATCAGTCTCTGACCCAAATTCTAAGGCCCAGCCTCAGTTAGCTTTTGCAGGCACAGCTTTCAGACACAATAGTTTTCAACTGGGAACTTCTGAGACAGTATAACATTACCCAATGTGTAATAAAGTATAT
>NW_027923314.1:0-227 GCF_054177405.1 Leptonychotes weddellii
GTGATACCGTCTGGTTTTTTTCCCAAGGATATTAACATCCTTGAATTTGCCTACCCCCTTGCATAGCCTCTTTTGCTCCACATCGCTTCTTCTTCCTCTTTTTTTTTTTTTAAAGATTTTATTTATTTATTTGACAGAGATAGAGAGAGAACACAAGCAAGGGGAGCAGCAGAGTGAGAGGGAGAAGCAGGCTTCCCGCTGAGCAGGGAGCCCGACGCAGGTATCGA
>NW_027923315.1:0-227 GCF_054177405.1 Leptonychotes weddellii
TGTTAAGGGGCACTGGGGTCTCTGCAGGGCCACCCACCACAGAGCAGATGGTCAAGGACACATCTCCTGACCTCAACATGAAATATGGAAACAGAGCCCCAGAGGAGGAAGCTAGAGGGAAAGAGAACATGTGGGAGCCATCAGTCATGTTGTAGAAGGAGACATCCCCTTCCTTGAGGTCCAGGAAAACCCCCAACCTGTGGGGAACTTGCCTACAGGATAGTAGA
>NW_027923316.1:0-227 GCF_054177405.1 Leptonychotes weddellii
ATATGGATATACCACATTTTGTGTATTAATTCATACTTATAATGTTATACAAAAATATAAATTATATCAAGGCCTTCATTGAGAACCCTTATTGCTTCTTATTTATTTGAATAAAGCTTAGGAATTGATTTCTTTCATAACATTTTCCTCAAGTTTCTACATCCTAAAAGATAAGGCCTTCCCCCTTAATATATACACAAAGCTGTACATCTTTTAGGATCACTTAA
>NW_027923317.1:0-227 GCF_054177405.1 Leptonychotes weddellii
TCTAGTTCAAAATCACTGAGTATTTCACATATTTAAATACCAAATATCTACTATGCATGATTAACAAGGATGGAATAACTCCAAATGCTACAAACTTTGTGACAAAGAAAGTTACATATACCATCTAGACACCAAATAAAACTCTTAGTCATGGAATTGAAATGAGAGTTTTTCCAATTTCATTTCAGTCGGTTCCTATATGCATCTTCAGAAACACTGGATGTGGG
>NW_027923318.1:0-227 GCF_054177405.1 Leptonychotes weddellii
AGATAGCTGGGATTTTCATCAAGGCACTTGGCAGTTTCAATAGGAGAGGTTTTATGATTTGGTAGGAAAATCTCTGTGTGAAAGTGCCCAGGAATGACGCCTGACAGTGTCACCTCTAGCTTCTGAAATGCAAGCAGCCACCAGTGTCTTCATGTTTTCTGGGGGCCTGCAATATGACTTAGGGTGATAGGGTATCAGGTGGGGGCTGTAAAACTGTGTAACTGCAG
>NW_027923319.1:0-227 GCF_054177405.1 Leptonychotes weddellii
TCTTGCTGTGCTTGAGTGAAGATCATGTTTTTTCATTTCAGAAATAATTTCCTGATGCTGTATTTAAGTAGCACATTTTATGTCAATGGGAAAAGCAGTGTGAAAGAATGAGAACAGGTCTGAGTTAAGAGAAAACAAAAATGATCTGGCTTGTGACTTTCATATATATTATCTTTTTGACTCTTTACGTTGGAAAGGTACACAGTGCTTTCTTATGCTTATGTTTA
>NW_027923320.1:0-227 GCF_054177405.1 Leptonychotes weddellii
CAGCTGTGCGGCACGACTGAGGGAACAGCTGTAAAAAAAGAACCCATGAGAGGAGCGGTCTTCCTGCCAAAGGCACTCACTGCAGCACGAGAGGGGGCTAGCTCAGGGCCCCCACCTCATACGGGACCATTCAGACTTCTAAACAGATATTCCAGAAAGTCTGCAAACCTGGCTGGGCACGGCATGAAAACGCCTGGCGGGTATGGCCCTGGCCTCTGCCGTCACCT
>NW_027923321.1:0-227 GCF_054177405.1 Leptonychotes weddellii
TAGTATAAAACAAAAAGATATTTCCCGTGTGAAGCACAAAACTAAAGGGTCAGGCACAAAGGAAGAAAAATGTGTGCCATGGTAAAAATACCGATGCCAGACAAGTATTTTTCCAGGGGACAGGGTCGGGAAGCAAGGGGCGAGAGGGTGTTGGAGGAAACAGCAAAGAGGGGTACTGGTTTTTTTTTTTTTATTCTTACGTTAATCCCCATACATTACATCATTAG
>NW_027923322.1:0-1361 GCF_054177405.1 Leptonychotes weddellii
CTCCCACCCCCACCACTCCAGCAACCCTCAGTTTGTTTCCTGAGATTAAGAATTCCTCATATCAGTGAGGTCATATGATACATGTCTTTCTCTGATTGACTTATTTTGCTCAGCATAACACTCTCCAGTTCCATCCACGTCATTGCAAATGGCAAGATATCATTCCTTCTGATGGCTGCATAATATTCCATTGTATATATATAACACATCTTCTTTATCCATTCAACTGTCGATGGACATCTTGGCTCTTTCCATAGTTTGGCTTTTATTTTATTTTTAAGTAATCTCTATACCCAACATGGGGCTTGAACTCACAACCCCTAGATCAAGAGTCACAGGCTCTACTGACTGAGCCAGCCAGGAGCCCCTCCATAGTTTGGCTATTGTGGACATTGCTGCTATAAACATTGGGGTGCATGCACCCCTTTGGATCCCTACATTTGTATCTTTGGGGTAAATACCCAGTAGTGCAATTGCTGGGTCGTATGGTAGCTCTATTTTCTTTTTTTTTTTTTTTTAAAGATTTTATTTATTTATTTATTTGGGAGAATGAGAGAGAGCGAGCACATGAGAGGGGGGAAGGTCAGAGGGAGAAGCAGACTCCCCGCCGAGCAGGGAGCCCGATGCGGGACTCGATCCCGGGACTCCAGAATCATGACCTGAGCCGAAGGCAGTCACCCAACCAACTGAGCCACCCAGGTACCCGGTAGCTCTATTTTCAACTTTTTGAGGAACCTCCATACTATTTTCCAGAGTAGCTGCCCCAGCTTGCATTCCCACCAACAGTATAAGAGGGTTCTCCTTTCTCCACATGCCTGCCAATATTTGTTGTTTCCTGACTTGTTAATTTTAGCCATTCTGACTGGTGTGAGGTGATATCTCATTGAGGTTTTGATTTGGATTTCCCTGACGCTGAGCGATGTTGAGCACTTTCTCATGTGTCTGTTGGCCATTTGGATGTCTTCTTTGGAAAAATGTCTGTTCATGTCTTCTGCCTATTTCTCGATTGGATCATTTGTTCTTTGGGTGTTGAGTTTAAGAAGTTCTTTATAGATTTTGGATACTAGCCCTTTATCTGATATGTCATTTGCAAATATCTTCTCTGATTCTGTCGGTTGTCTTTTGGTTTTGTTGACTGTTTCTTTTGCTCTGCAAAAGCTTTTTATCTTGATGAAGTCCCAATAGTTCATTTTTGCCCTTGCTTCCCTTGCCTTTGGTGATGTTTCTAGGAAGAAGTTGCTTCGGCTGAGGTCGAAGAGGTTGCTGCCTGTGTTCTCCTTTAGGATTTTGATGGACTCCTGTCTCACATTGAGGTCTTTCAACCATTTGGAGTCTATTTTTGTGTGTGGTGTAAGGAAATG
>NW_027923323.1:0-227 GCF_054177405.1 Leptonychotes weddellii
GCTCACGAGACACATTTATTAATGTTGCGAATCCACAACATTTACAGCATTTCCTCACGTAGTCTATACAATGTAAATGCCATCGAAGGTTTACTGGCTGGTGTTCCTATCTCCTCTGCATTCTTTAGAATTGTTTTCAGGGTGCCTGGGTGGCTCAGTCAGTTAAGCGTCTGCCTTCGGCTCGGGTCGTGATCCTGGCGTCCTGGGATCAAGCCCCACGTTGGGCT
>NW_027923324.1:0-227 GCF_054177405.1 Leptonychotes weddellii
ATGAAAAGCATCACTTTCCTAACAGTGTCTCACCTTCTAGTGCTTGCCTGGAACAGCGGGGTGGGCAGTTTCCTGTGCTGAGCTACTGGGTGGTTCATCGAGTTCACAAACCCACAGGGGGAAAGCTGGGACCCGGGGTCAGTTCAGGTGCACAGGGCTCTCCTGACCCCACGCACGTGGGCCCCCCAGGTCAGCAAGGGAGGGAGGCCGCAGAGCGTGGTCCTCCC
>NW_027923325.1:0-227 GCF_054177405.1 Leptonychotes weddellii
CCTTGCATTCCGGGTCATGATGTATTATCTTTTTTATATATTGCTGGTTTTGATTTGCTAACATTTTATTAAGAACTTTGTGTCTCTGTTCATGAGAGATATTGGTATTGGTACCTTGTAATATCTTTATTTAATTGGTATTAGGGTAATGTGAAGCTCATAAAATGAATTGGTAAGTTTTTCTGCTTTTATTTGCTCATAGAGGTTGTGGAGAATTGGTATTATTC
>NW_027923326.1:0-227 GCF_054177405.1 Leptonychotes weddellii
TCACATTTTTTTTAAAGATTTTATTTTAAAGCAATCTCTACACCCAACATGGGGCTTGAACCCACAACCCCAAGAGTTGCATGCTCCACTCACTGAGTCAGCCAGGTGCCCCCATCTTAACCATTTTTAAGGGTACAGTTCAGTAGTTTTAAATATATTCACATTGTTGTGCAACCCATCTCCAGAACTTTGTCATCTCATAAAACTGAAACTCTGTACCCATTAAA
>NW_027923327.1:0-227 GCF_054177405.1 Leptonychotes weddellii
TGCGCTGGAGGAAGGTCCCAAGCGATACGCACAACATGCATCGAAGTTTGAGAAGCACCGCTCCATGCCGTCCATCAGCACCGCCAGCCAGCCGCCCCTTCTCGGGTAAAGCAACACCTGGCCTAGGAAGGCCCAGCCCTACTTTCCGCTCCTAGCGTGCCCGTGGAGAGCCGGCTGTCTCCGGAGCACAAAGGTAGAGTACCTGGCACAGCACTTTGCAGCCACCG
>NW_027923328.1:0-227 GCF_054177405.1 Leptonychotes weddellii
ATGTCTTTGTCGCACATTTCATTCTAATGGAGAATGATGAACACCATAGCACCAAGCAAATCTGAGGGGTTAGATAATGTCTGGATTAAATAATTTAGGACTCTCTGGGATTTCGGTTGTCATTTTTGGTTTATAACTGACTTGTGGTCACTTTTTATTGCCTCATCGGTCACATTCCTAGACAGGTTTGTGTCTGTTCCTCTGATTTGAATCCCTGTTTGTAAAAC
>NW_027923329.1:0-227 GCF_054177405.1 Leptonychotes weddellii
TGGGAGAAGTGCTCGATGAAATCCTGCTCTTCTTGAGCTTTTCCTACAGAGGTCCTATCAGACTGAGATTGGACAGACCCTGGACCTCATCAAAGCCTCCCGGGGCAATGTGGATCTTGGCAGATTCACTGAAAAGAAGTACAAATCCATTGTCAAGTCCAAGACAGCTTTCTACTCGTTCTATCTTCCTGTAGCTGCCATCATGTATATGGCAGGCAGTGACAAGG
>NW_027923330.1:0-227 GCF_054177405.1 Leptonychotes weddellii
AGGAGAAGATGGGGGGCTGAGATTGGCCAGTCTCTCAGAATCCATTGTCTCCCCGCATGCCCCCTGCCTCAGGAGGAGCAACAGATCCAGTGGGAGTGGGGATCCCATTACAGAGGATCCAGGAGATGCGGTAGGAGGGGAGGCAATTGTAGAGCAGCCTCTCAAATAATTAAGGTTAGTAAAAATGGCCGATTTCAACTCCCCACCCCCCCACGCCACCCACAGGT
>NW_027923331.1:0-227 GCF_054177405.1 Leptonychotes weddellii
CTCCATATTTTAATTGTCATTCATCACGACATTATACCTCACCACATAGGCAATTCCAACTAAGATTTCCTTTATGATGTGTTTATATCTGTGATTTTTCAGTGCATATTTATATCTACATGCTGTCTCCTAAAACCTTATGGCTGAGAGTAAATGACTGTCAAAATGTTTTCATACCTTTTTGAATAATTTTTTTTTTTAAAGATTTTATTTATTTATTTGAGAGA
>NW_027923332.1:0-12730 GCF_054177405.1 Leptonychotes weddellii
AAATAAATAAAATAAAAAATAAAAATCACTTGTTAATACAAAGAAAAAGGAAGTGCTCAAACTGAATGAAAAAAAAGGACTAAATGCCAACACCAAAATGACAAAGATGTTGGAATGATCTGACAAAGATTTTCAAGCAGCCATGATTAAATGCTTCAATAAGCAATTACAAACATGCTTAAAACAAATAAAAATTAAGAAACAGAAGATGTAAAGAAGTGGAAATGGAATGTGAGAACTGAAAAATATATTAACTGGAATAAAAATCTCAGTAGATGGGCTCAACAGCAAGGGGAAACATAGGGGAGAAACAATAAACTGAAAGAACATTAGAAACTACAGAATAAAGGAATTAATAGATTAGAAACCTTGAAAGCGGCCAAAGAATAATGACAACTTACCTACAGGAAAATTACAATGACAGTGGAATTCTCATAATAAACCATGGAGACCAAAAAGAAGGGACACAATACTTTTTAGTTCTGAAAGAAAGAACTAGCAACCAAGAATCTAATAGACTCACTGGGTTCCAGTAAAAATACCTTTCAGGAATGATGTGGAGATCAAAAAATTCTCACATGAAGGAAAACTGAGGTCTTACCAGGAGACCTGTCCAAAAGAATGGCTAAAGAAAGTTCTCTAAACAGAAAGAAAACAATAGGCTTTCCTACATTATTTTCTTACATTTTTCCTATATAACATTATTTCCTACAACAGGCTTTCTAAATTATGTTTGAAGGTTGAAGCAGAAATTATAACATTGTCCTATATGGTTCTAATATATGTAGAGAAAATATATAAGACTTACAAATATGGGAGGATAAAGGGACGTAAAGGGAGAAAGATTTCTATATTTAACTCAAACTGGTAACATGACAATACAAAGAGACTGCAATAAGTTATGTATATATAATGCAATACTTAAAGCAAGCAATAAAAATGCTATATTAAAACATATACTTTAAAAAACATATAGAGATATACCAAAATGGAATTTTAAAATATGTTCAGTAACACACAAGAAGGCAAGAAAAAGAAAACAGAAATGAAAAACAGTAAGAAAACAAAAAATAAAATGGCAAACTTATATTCTAATATATCAATAATTACATTAAATATAAATGGCCTAAATATACAAATTAAAAGACAGAGATAAGCAGATTGGATTACAAAACATGACCAAACTATAGCCTGTCTACAAGAAACTTACTTCAAATATAATGATACAAGAAGTTTGAAAGTAAAAGGATAGGAAAAGGCATATCACACAAACATTAATCAAAGGAAAGCAACCAAAGGAGTACTTATATTAAGTAACAAAGAAAATCACTAGAAACAAGGAGATTACATAATGACAAAAGGATCAATCCCCCAAGAAGACATAGCAATCCTAAATGTATATGTTCCAAACAGCACAGCTGCAAAGTATGTGAAGCAAAAACTGATAGAATCAAAATAAGAAATAGATAAATCTGCAATTATAGTTGGAGACTTCAACATTCCTCTCTCAACAATTGATAGAGCAACTAGACAAAACAGCAGATATAGAAGAACTCAACACCATCAACCAACAGGTTGAGCATTCATAAAATACAAATTATTTTAATTTTCACAAGAATACATAGCTTTTTCAAGTGCCCACAAATCATTTACCATATGCTGGGCCATAAAACAAACCTCAAGAAATTTAAAATAATTGAAATTATTTTAAGGATAATAAGAGAATACTACAAATAACTCTACACAAACAAATCTAACAACTTGGAAGAAATGGATCAAAACACAAACCACCATTATCATTCAATATGAAATTGATAATTTGAATAGTTCTATAGTTTGAAGGAAATTTAATTTGTTATCTAAAAACTCCCAAGAAATAAATATAAAGACCCAGACTGTTTTACTGGATAATCTGATCTAACGTTTAAGGAAGAATCAGCACCAATTCTACATAATCCCTTCCAAAAAAGGTAAGAGGAGAGAACATTTCCCAATTTGTTTTATGAAATTAGTATTACCCTAGTTCCAAAAACCAGACAAAGACAGACCAAATATTCCTCCTGAATATAAATGTAAAAAATCTTAACAAAATATTAGCAAATGGAATTCAGCATGCTATAAAAAGAATTCTATACCATGAATGGGCTTTATTCCAGGGATGCAAGCCTAGTTCAATATTTGAAAAATAATCCATGTAATCCACCATATAAAAAGGCTAATGGGAAAAAATTACATGATCTTATTAATCAGTACAGAAAAGGCATTTGAAAAAATTTAACACCCATTCTTGATTTAAAAAAAAAAAAAAACTTTCAGGGGCACCTGGGTGGTGCAGTTGGTTAAGCCTCTGACTCTTGGTTTCAGCTCAGATGTGATCTTGGGGTCATGAGACTGAGCCCACCACCCCGCCCTGTTGGGCTCCACACTCAGCGTGGAGTGTGCTTGAGATTCTCTCTCCCTCTCCCTCTGCCACTTGTGCTCTCTCTCTCTATAATAAGTAAATCTTTAAAAAACTAAAATTAAAAAAAATATAGAAATAGAGGATAGAGGGGACTTTCCTCAGCTTGATAAAGAGTATGTACAAACAAACAAAAAAACACACCTAGCATTATACCTAATGATGAAAGACTGAATGCTTTCCCCCTAAAATCAGGATCAAGGCACAAAGTTCCCTTTACCACTCTTATTCAGCATAATTCGAGACGATCTGACCAGTGCAATTAGCCAGTGAAATTTTCACAAAAACTTACTCAAGATGGATCATAGTCCTACATGTAGAACACAAAACTTCTAAAACTGAAATGCAAAGAGAAAAAAGGGAGAAAAAGACAAAACAGAATATTCCAGAACTGTGGGACAATTACAAAAGGTGTAATATATATGTAACAGGAATACCAGAAGGAGCAGAAATATTTGAAGCAATAATGACTGAGAATTTCCCAAAATTTATGATAGACACCTACCCTACCCTTTCCCTGGTCCAGAGCCTCTGAAGCGTTCTGGAATACATTCCAGAATACATTCCGATTAGTTTGCTAGGGCTACCATAACAAAGTACCACAGACTACGTGGCTTAAACAACAGAAATTTATTTTCTCACAATTCTGGAGGCTAGAAGTTGGAGATCAAGGTCTCAGTAGGGTTGATTTCTTCTGGAGAACTCTCCTTGGCTTGCAGAGAGCTGTTTCTTCCATGTGTCTTCATATGGTCTTCCCTCTGTGTGTCCTAATCTTTTTTTCACAAGGACAACAATCATATTGGTTTAGGGTCCAATGACCACATTTTAATTTACCTCTTTAAAGACCCTATCTCCAAAGACAGTCACATTGGGAGGTACTGGGGGTTAGGACTTCAACATATGAATTTTGGGAGAATGCAATTCAGCCATAACACCTTCTTTATATTCCTTCATGCAAATTCTTTCTATAACTCCGTCCTTCATCTTTCCAAAATTTGTTGATATCTCATTTCCTAAAGCCCTGTTGCCTTTCTTTTTGCTGTTTATGACTTATTCATTTGTAATCCTTTACTACTATCTTAGTAGGATCTGAGAAGAGAGGGGAAGAAAAATGAATGTGCTTAAGCCACATCTTTATCCAGAAGTCCCCACCTCCCTTTAATTACCACCTCTGAGAAGTCTTCTTGCTGGTATCAGACCACAGCACTCTCTCCTTCCTCTTAACTCCTAATTTAATACAAAACTGTCATATGTTTCACTGTTATTAACCTTGTGAGTCCACATCTAGGTTTTAAGCTTCTTAAAGCAATTAAGGCTTTTTATAGTTCTACTCTACCCACTGAAAATCCGGCACAGAGATTAAGTGTTCACTATTTGCTTGATTAAAAAAAGTAAGATTAATTTTATCAATTTAAAATACGACCCTATTCCTATGACTCCAATTCCATGTTTTACTATTGTTTTAGTATAGTAAATCAATGAACACATTACATCATGGATTTCACAATGCACTACCGTATTATACATGCCAGATTATGGGAGAGGGAAGTAAAAGATTTCACATCCAAGTCCCAAAACAAAAAGCACACTGCCATCTCCTGGATCAAAGTTAATAATGCAGCTCTTTAAAAAATGACAATAATACAGCTCCAGCTAAGAGCAGATCTACAAAAAGTAATTACACATGAAAATGAGGCTCTGCTTTCCTTCTAACAAACATTATGGGCAATGTCATTAAAATCAATATTGATTGGGTGCCTGGGTGGCTCAGTCAGCCACCTGCCTTCGGCTCAGGTCATGATCCCAGGGTCCTGGGATCAAGCCCTTGTTAGGCTCCCTACTCAGTGGGGAGTCTGCTTCTCCCTCTCCCTCTGCCTCTCCCCCTGGCTCGTACTCTCTCTCTCTCTCAAATAAATAAAATCTTTTTTAAAAAATCAATATTGATCACTATAGTAATGAAAATCTTAGTCCTAAATTCAGATCATTTACAGCTAGTTAAGTTGACCTGTTAACATGATCTTCCAAGTTCATCTAAAGAGCCTCATTCCCTTGTATCATTTATTCTTTTCCTGAACTTCTACCAAGTCTGGATTCAAAATGCTCTTGTGGTTGATGATGCCATGTGTTCAGGTAGTAACAGCTTTGTTCTGCTTTGCTCTATCAAAAGCAATGACAAATCAAGTGAGATGAAAAAAGGGATGGCAAACGCACTGTAGCCTGACTTTGAAACATTTCAGACTGCAAAGGCTCAAGCTTACTTGACAGACTGTACACTCAATTCGAACATTCTGACTTACTCTGGTTACCCAAATCAGGCTTTCTTGGATGCAAAAGAAGGTAGAAAGGGTGAGTAAAAAGGGCTAAGTCAAATCCTAGGTACCCAATGTAAGACATGAAACTAAAAAAAAAAAAAAAGTAAACCCAATAGGCAACATTCAGGGGAATCACAAGCATTCTCTGCATCCTGTGTGCACTGGAATTTTTTATTCCTTTGGGAAGGTTCTCCTACTGCTCTGAGAAAGACAGTTGGTGTTTTGGTCAAGCACATCTAAGGTTAGGTGCATACGCACTCTTCCTGGGAAGTCCTGAAAGCAGGCGTGGTCCAAGTGCAGGGGCAGAGGCTGCAGCCTGAGAGGCTGAGCCTGCAAACATAAAAGCCACCTGAGAGGAGGGAACCTGTGCGGAGACTATTAGAGGAGGGTACATGGTCTTGGCTTCACCTGGCTTAGGCCAGCTGGGAGAGAATTCTGGATTGAGGAAGGGCACTATGCAAGGAAGCATGGCCTCCAGGAGCAGGCATGCCTGCTTTAACGTTCTCACTCCTGTAATGCTGTGATGGCATCCTCAAGCATTCGGTGAAGTCTTGTTAAACTTTGCCCTCTAGTACCACCTGTGTTTGGGAGGCTAACAGAGAGGTCTATGCCCACACTGGGGGTTGAGCCGGCTTTGGGAGGAGCAGAAGCCAGAAGCAGCTACGAAGGCCATGGCAGGAAAGGCTGCAGCAGCTGTGCACAAGAAGAGCCGAGGAGAAGCGGACAGGATGGATTTGCGCAGGTGTGCACACTCCCTGGGGTGGGGGCTGCTGGGAACGAATGGAAGATGATGCCTTCCGGGGACACAAGTAGGCTCAGGCTATGTTTGGGGGAAATCAAAGAAATGGATGACCCACTAGAGCTGGAGCCCTCAGAGATATCGTGGTGACAGGTACAGAAATCTATTTGAATCTGGATTCTGCAACTTGAGGGCTTCAAATGGTCTTGCTATTTGGTTTGCAATAGGGCTGAAGGCAGATGGCAGCCACTTAGAGCATCCTACTGAACCTTACCTTCCACTAACCTCAATCTAGTTATTACTGGGGTAACAGAGTACCTAATATTGAACTGACTCAGGAGAACGCTCACCCTGGGGACCCATTATATTTACATCAAGGTTGTGAGCCCAGGACTTCAGTGTGTCCAGGCCCCAGGCTGTGAGACATGTGCCTTCCTCTTCTCCATTTCCCTAGTTAGATCACTCTTCACTTCCGGATTACTTGGAGCTCCACCCAGGCTTTGGCATCCCAAACCTGCCTTTGGATTCCTTCAGCATCCTCTCCAAGGCCTGAGGGTAGTATGGATTTTATCAGATAAAATCATCTCTAATAAGGGACCAATTAGCTCTTTCAAATGATAATGTCTGGGCCAAAGTAAAACTGTGTCTCCACGAGGTCCAGAATAGGTTTCTCAGGCACTGCAGCAAGCCAGTGGGGAGATGTATTTGGCAAAAGGGGTTGTCCGGTGCCTGTTGGTGGCCGTCTAATCCGGGCCCAGGGCTGAGGACTTGATCAAGCCTATACTCAAGCAGAGTTTGTACCGCTGTATAATACTGCCCTGGGTCTCAAATTATAGGCTCTCGGGGCTAAAATCAGGTCAGTAGCAACTTCAGCTAGAGAAACAGAGTGGCACATCACTTTATTGCTAGGCAATAAATGGATGAGTCCTTCCCTTTGGTCCTCTTGCCATCCTAATAAGCTAATTTCTGCCCAATGAGCAGTGACTAATCACAAAGAATTCAAGGATGTTTAGCACTCACAAAAGGCTTGATACAAAGTGTAGAAAAGAGGATTGAACCTGGTATAATCTTCAGGATATTGAACAAATGACCACAAAACTATGACAACTTCTCAACTTGGCTTTCTCCTGTGGCAAATGCACCACTTTACCATAACCCAGAATCTGCCTTGACTTCATTGTGATTATAGTTTTTGCTCTGATGTTATAGAACATGCATATCCCAGTGAGAAATAAATACTCAAATCACCATATATTATTTACTTAAATGGACTCCTTAAAGCAAAACCCGAAACAATTTATTGATGGAAAATGGGAGGCAAGGAAATTAAAAGAGAAACAGACCCGAGTATTATATAAAGACCTTTAGCCATTTGCCACATGCGCACACACACACACACGCACACGCATGCACGCACACCCACACACACCTCCCCCTTTACTGTCCCAAGGAAGGACAGACATTTCTACACACTCCTTTCCAACTGCATTTGTGACATCTCTTCCTTTCAAAGTCCAGTCTGTTATTTTAGATCCAGGTCCCATGCACTGAAGTACTGAAGGGAAGAATACCCGCCCCCACACCCTCCTAGTCAAAAGAAAGACTTTGTGACACTCTAGAAAATGAGATTCTGCTTGTTATAGGAAGATGGAGCTTCTGATGTGGCATAGCTGGGCACTGAGTCTGATGGGTGCTCCCTGGCTGGACATTTGCCCAGGGACTTCACAGAACTCCCTGCATGACCATACCCAGGGATGCCAGACAACTATGGCCAGGACAGTGAATCCAATGGCCCATAACAGGGGCTAAATAAACACTAACATCCTTTCCTGTGTGCCAACTACCCAAGCCAACCCCATGGTGCCCAGCAGAGAGGAGGTCTGCAGGACCTATGTGTTAGTCAAGAGAATGAACTGAAGAACTCATGCAGGACCAGACTTAACAAACTGTTGGCCACACTCCATTCTTGCACCCTATCCTCCTCCCACTTTCCAATACTGGACAACACCGTCAAAGGCTAGACCTTCACTTTTGCTAGAAGTGCTAGGAGACTTCTATAGACACTGAAGAGTCAACGTCTTGCTAAGAAATTAAAACTCACTCTGATTTGGATTCCTATCAGCATGCTGTCTGTCATGTTTGTGCTATTTTCTGAAGCTACAGTGGGTGGCAGTGATACCAAAGAAAGGCCGGCTGCCAGCCGGCTTCTCTAGCCACCCTACTTTTGTGTTATCGTGAAGATTGCTTGGCCGTGATAAAGTGTAGAAGGAAGTGTACAAGTGTCTAAGTCAGACTGCCAGCTTCACAGAACAACCTCCTTCTGAGCCCATCTCTAGGACTGAGATAATACGTGCAAAGCCCCTGGTACAGTGCCTAACAAGAGTGCATATAAATGGTGGCTAATATTATCACTAAGCCTGTTGGAACTGTGAAGACCAATACAAGAGAGTTCCACATGAGAAACAAAATTCTTATTCCCTTTCCACACTCATTTAAAATTCAAAGAACATTGGAGCAGGGGTGCGGAACTCTCTGAACATAATCCTATGAAATAGAATTAAAATCATCCCCACTGATGATGAAAAGGTCTTTAATGTTCAGGCAAGTGCTTTGAGCCAAAGTTAAAAGGCTATTCACCTGATACTTCATCTCATTCCACAGTGCTTCAATTCATTCATTCATTTATTCAGCAAATATTTAGTAACTTCATATTATGTGCCAAGTAATGTGCTTTGGAAGCCATCCCCTGAAAGCACATTGCATGTCTATAATCCCACTGATAGGCAGACTGAATCTACTTCCCATGGAGTCCACACTCAATGGTTTGTAGCACTAAAAGTTGAGTCATAATATCATTACTGGCTTCCACGAGGGGGGACCTGATAGAAATTTCTAGAACCACCACCAAATTTTGAGTTATATCACTATTCTCATGACTTTGGGCAAGTAATTTAACCTAAGAGCCTACATATAGTTTCTACATATAGGTTTCTAACCTACATATAGTTTCAAGGGTCACAGAGGATCAACGGAACGTCAAGAAGACTCTGCTGCACCACAGCATGTTGTGATAGTAGAAGTGGTATCTTCTATTATGGCCCTGATTCTTTGGGACAGAACTCCAGATGTATTCTAGATGGTATTGCAAATTCCATTCTGGTACCTGATCAGTAGAATGACTGTGAGTCATCTACCCTTGTGTGTTTCCACCACTCTGGCTACAAGATGGCCATCTTAAAAATTCTCCTTTTGTAAGATCGAATTAATGTAGATTCACTTGTGACTGGTGTTGGTGGACAAGACGGCAACAGCTGTCTGGAGCTTTACTCACCTCTCATTCAGTGAATGTTCACTGAGTGCCTACTCTGTGCTCTGCTCCATGCAAAGCGATCTCCATCCTGAGGGAGGAAGCAAGCTTGTGTAGCGAGACACTAATTACTAAAAGGGAGCCAGACCAGGTCAGAGAAGCATTTGATATACTTCAGTAAACTTACTGGCAGCTGAGAATCTTTTATCATTGATGACATTTTTACAGATTTTTTACTATTTCTGTCTCTACCCAACCTTTATTAATCTTCTCGCTTTACCCTGTTCATCTGCCCCACACCACCCAAAGGACGCCCTAGTTTTATGAAACTACTTTTCCCCCCACCAGCGGCCTCAGGGTCATCATCAATGTGTTCATCAGCTTGGGTGATTTTAAATGTCAGTCAGTAAGGCAAGGAGTAAGGAGTAGATTAAAACCGAACTCAGACATTTCTTCCTCATTTATGCTATTCCCTGAAGAGATAATAAACCAAAGGAAGGATTTTAATGAGGCCTAAATGTATAGTTTTATCCATGTCGATTGCATGACTGTCTGCTTCCTTTGATTTTTCTCTCTGACCCCTCAGGCTGGTATTTCAGAAGCATGAAGTTTAAATGCTATAGTCATCAGAGAAAATACAGAAGCTTCCTGGAGACACACCAGCTGACAACGCTACTGCTTACTGTTCTCCCCAAGCTACCCCTGGAGGGAACAGGACTGGGCCTTTCTGTGCCATTGGGGACCTTCATAGCGGCTTCCATTCTGCCACATGGTTGTCCATCTGCAAGCCCCTGGCAGCTAAGACACTGTCACCCTTCTTCCACCTAACCAGACCCTCCGGGCCCTGCCAAGCTGCTCAGACCCCACCTCCGCCACACAGTCTTCCCTGCCTATCCCTGTACCTCCAGCTCCAGAACCATCAGTCCTGTCCCTCCACTGCGTCTTTCATCACACACAGCCCCACTTGCTCTGCAGCCAGCAACAAGGCTCCAGTCCCTGCAACGGCACAGTACTGAATCTGTGAGCCACAGGGAATCCACTGTCCTTCCTCCCACATTTGACTGGCTGCTTGCAATCAGAGAGGTCACAGAAACTGAAGGAATATCTTCTTCCATATGCTACCCACAGCCCTGTGTCCTGGGAGAGACACAGAAACCGAGCCCTCTGCACCGCCACCTGCCGTCCCCTCCAGGGCTGCATCCAGTGAGACACCAGGGCAGGGCTGCACACACCCACAAGCTTTACTGTGTTGTTGGCAGGGTGTGTGTGTGTGTCTTTTGGTCTTGCTGTTATTAAATATGGATACTCTAAAAGAAATACAGATGAATAACACTGAATAAAATTTCCCAGAGGTCTTTTTCAAACTCCACAGTAAGCATCAGCTACTGAAGGTTTCCAGACACTTGAGGTGCTCCTACTTTAGGAGCAGCGATTTTCAGAAGAGGGATGGAGAATTCCGACCCCTCGCTAGCAGGTTAGAATCAGGAGTGTGCATGGCCTGCTATATAAACGTAAAAGAAGTGATCCATCTTGTTAAAAGTCTGGCTAGACAGGCTGCTGTTAGGGCTAATTTAAAGTGAGGCTTTCCATCCTCATGCCTCAGGGGGAAATAATTGAATTTTTAAACTTATATAGAATTCAAAACAATCATGTTAAAAAGGATTGCTAATCAAGTCCTTTTGTTGCCCCAAATTATTATTTGACAATTATAATCAAACTGATTCTGGAATAACCTACACCATGTACAGCTTCATTTTATTTTCTCCTTTTCAAGCAATTACTCTGAAAAAGTTGTGAATAGTGTAATTCATCAGTGAATTAGAAATTTTGCTCTATTTTTTAATGCCACCTGCCTTATAACTCACTTCAGGAAAACAAGTCAATCTCTCACATCTTTTTCAAAAAGCAAAAGCTCCTGAAAGTCAACTTGCCACACCATTTCAGATTTTTAAAAGCATGAAAACAAGTTTTATTTACCTACCTATGTAAAGATTAGCCATTGCAAAGTATCTGCCATCCAAGCCACATTAGTAGCAGCCCCAAAAGAAAGGAGATGGTATACAATAAACTAAATCCATAGTTTCTTCATGGAGTTGTTTCATTATCACTGAATCTTACTAAGGAGAAACCCACTGCTTAGCAAATGGTATGACACATCTGAGGCTCCCTAGAACCAGCATTTGTGTGATTTGAGGGTCCTGCATTAAACAATCACAGTGAGAGAAGAAACGCACCAATAATAGTAATAACATATAGATCAATCATCAATAAAGATTAACTCAGCCTCTGTCTTAAACAAGGCCAATGCTAGCACCAACAGCCTACAAGCCAACATCGGGACCTTCATTTAGCTTAAAATCTAGTACAGAGTCAGGATATGCTTGCATGAAAAATGAGTAAAAAATGAAAGGAAAATGTAGTCAATCAACTCAGCCTCTCCCCCACTTGCTACCTCCCATGATGTATGGACTTGCTTACAACCCCCACGGCAAATCAAGGTGCTAATGACCATGTCCCATGAGTCTTCCGCTATGCTGAGCCTTCTCTGTCTGGACACTTTTCTTCCCATTTGTGCACCCTGACCATTGTTCTCTTCTCTCAGCTCTATCACCCTCCACCTCCTCCTGCCCCTCCCACCTCGTATGATTCAGAGCTGCCCCCACCATGCCCCCTTGATGCCCTCTCCAAGCCTCTCCCAGGGAACCCATAACACTATACTGTAGCTGCTACTTAATGACTCCCTTAGCTACACTGGGAGTTACCTGAGGGTAGAAGCTCTGTCTCGTTTTCCCCGGTGCTTAGTCCCCTGTGTCACCCTCTGTCGTCTCTATTTCAGTGAATGAAACTACCACCCTCTGGGAAAAAAATCTGGGCACGGTCTTTAATGCTTCCTCCTGCTTCTCAACTTGTCTCTCACCCGAATATCCAGCCCACACAGGATCAAGAGGTTGCACAAATCAGGAAGCATTCACACTATATCCAGAGGTGCCATTCCCTAGACAGCATGAACAGGTGCTCTAAATGTGGTGGCCCTGAGTCCACTGCCAAGTCTTACCTATTCTACTTCCTAAATATTTCTCCATTCTTATTACTTCTTTCCGTCCTTATGGCTAGTTCAGAATACCATAATATCTTGCCTTAATTACCCAAAAAGTCTTCCAACAAGTGTCCCTGACTCCAGTGTCCCCATGTTACTGTTCTTCCCACAGCAGCCAAAGTAAACTATTCACAAAATACTAACCTGATGGTCAGTCCTCTCTATCAATCATCACTAACTCCCCAGCTCCCCCATGCTGAAGTCCCAATGTCTCCTATGATCTTGGCCCTATTTTCTTCTCCAGCTTTTTCTTACCACTGTCTAGCTCCCACTCCATCCTCCAAAGTCATCTGTCAAATACGTCTTGTATTTTACATCTGCTATTTCCCGTGACCCCCTGGTATTACCTGTCATGGCATTTATCATACTGTTTATTTGCATCCCCCACGCCACTTTAAGCTTTGTGAAGGCAAAATCCATTTTTAGTGCCTGGCATTGTATGAATGAATGAGTTAATTAAACAAAAGTTTCATTAACATTAAATTTTTTATTTATTTTTTTTTTAATTTTTTATTTATTTATTTGAGAGAGAGAATGAGATAGAGAGAGCATGAGGGGTGGAGGGTCAGAGGGAGAAGCAGACTCCCTGCCGAGCAGGGAGCCCGATGTGGGACTCGATCCCGGGACTCCAGGATCATGACCTGAGCCGAAGGCAGTCGCTTAACCAACTGAGCCACCCAGGCGCCCCAACATTAAATTTTTTAATGTCACCTTAAACAGAATTCTCTGATAAAGGCCAAACATTAAGAAATTGTAAAAAGAGGGCGCCTGGGTGGCTCAGTTGGTTAAGTGACTGCCTTTGGCTCAGGTCATGATC
>NW_027923333.1:0-1361 GCF_054177405.1 Leptonychotes weddellii
GTTACCATGATTCTTCAGTCTTTCAAAGTTAATTTTTTTTTAACTGTCTTTTTTTTTTTCTTTTTCTTTTTCCCTTTTCAACCAACATCTTATTAATCCCTTTTTAAAACATTTTTTATTTCTCATTTTTAGAGTCATATTCTATCCCTTCATAGAAGTTACCCTTATTTTTGGCATATATATATAAGTTGTTCTCTCTTTAAAATTTTGAAATACAGTTTCTTCTAACAGATCAAAATATACCCTAAATCTCTAGTGTATGGCTTTGTTCTAGTCTCCTGCCTGATCACATTCTCTCCCTTTTTATGTCTTTTTTTTTAAATCCTCTTCTTTCTTTTTTCAAACAACTTATCAATTCCTTTTATAAAATTTTTTATAATTTTCATCTTTACAGTCATATTCCATCCCTTCATTATATTGACCCTTATTTTTGTACATATATAAGTTTTTCTTTCTTTAAAATTTTGGGAGGCACTTTCTTCTAACAGACCAAAATACACCCAAAATCTAGTGTGTGGCACTGATCTATGGACCAGCCTGATCATATTTGATCATATTCTGTTTGTTTTGTTCTGTTTTTGCTTGTTTTTATCATTTTCTTTTTCTTCTTTCTTTCTTTCCCTTTCTTTTCCCCCAGTTTCAGGTCTTTTCTGATTTGTTTAGAGTATATTTTCTGGGGACTTGTTACCCTGTTAACATTTTGTTCTCTCATTCATCTATTCTCCTCTGTACAAAATGACAAGACAGAAAAAATCACCTCAACAAAAACAACAAGAGGCAGTACCGACTGCCAGGGACCTACTCAATATGGACATTAATACGGTGTCGGAACTGGAGTTTAGAATGATGATTTTAAAGATACTAGCTGGCCTTGAAAAAAGCATGGAAGTTATTAGAGAAACGCTTTCTGGAGAAATAAAAAACTAAAATCTAACCAAGTTGAAATCAAAAAGGCTATTAATGAGGTGCAATAAAAAATGGGGGTGCTAACTGCTAGGATAAATGAGGCAGAAGAGAGAATCAGTGATATAGAAGACCAAATGATGGAAAATAAAGAAGCTGAGAAAAAGAGAGAGAAAACAACTACTGGTTCACGAGGGCAGAATTTGAGAGAAAGCAATACCATAAGACAAAACAACATTAGAATAATTGGGATCCCAGAAGAAGAAAGAGAGAGAGGGGTAGAAGGTATATTGGAGCAAATTATAGCAGAGAACTTCCCTAATTTGGGGAAGGAAACAGGCATGAAAATCCAGCAGGCACAGAGAACCTCTCTCAAAATCAATAAAAATAGGTCAACAACCTGACATCTAATACTAAAACTTACGAGTCTCATAGACAAAGAGAAAATCCTGAAAGCA
>NW_027923334.1:0-227 GCF_054177405.1 Leptonychotes weddellii
GGATCGAGTCCCGCATCGGGCTCCCTGCTCAGCGGGGAGTCTGCTTCTCCCTCTGACCCTCCCCCTCTCGTGCTCTCTCTCTCTCTCTCTCAAATAAATAAATAAAATCTTTAAAAAAAAAAAAAAGATTTCATAGAGGGGCGGAGAGCACAGTCAGGCAAAAATGTCTACCAAGGCTCCTTAAGGGGGGCAATGATGAAAGAAAGGCCGAGAGACCCTGATTCAAC
>NW_027923335.1:0-227 GCF_054177405.1 Leptonychotes weddellii
GTCTTCACCAAGTGTCTTGTATTACAACACATGAGCTTCTGGGGGTGGTGATATATTCATATTTCCCCTGTCAAAGAATCTTTTTAAAATGTAGATACCAAATACCCAAAATACACAAATGTTCATTGGTACTAATTTATAGTCTTCTGTATTATGTATATGAAATATTGAAAGCCTTTGCCTGAGTTTGATAATACTCATTTCTTCATCAAAAAATAAAATTGTCT
>NW_027923336.1:0-227 GCF_054177405.1 Leptonychotes weddellii
GTGTTCCATGATTCATTGTTTGTGCATAACACCCAGTGCTCCATGCAGAATGTGCCCTCCTCAATACCCACCACCAGGCTAACCCATCCTCCCACCCCCCTCCCCTCTAGAACCCTGTTTGTTTTTCAGAGTCCATCGTCTCTCATGGTTCGTCTACCCCTCCGATTTCCCCTGCTTCATTCTTCCCCTCCCGCTACCTGGTGTTTACTTTTTTAAAGAACATCTCT
>NW_027923337.1:0-227 GCF_054177405.1 Leptonychotes weddellii
GCGCCTGGGTGGCTCAGTTGGTTAAGCGACTGCCTTCGGCTCAGGTCATGATCCTGGAGTCCCTGGATCGAGTCCCGCATCGGGCTCCCTGCTCGGCAGGGAGTCTGCTTCTCCCTCTGACCCTCCCCCCTCTCATGTGCTCTCTCTCATTCTCTCTCTCTCAAATAAATAAATAAAATCTTTAAAAAAAAAAAAAATGAAATGCCTATGACACATAAGACCCAACA
>NW_027923338.1:0-227 GCF_054177405.1 Leptonychotes weddellii
TGTTGGTGACTTCTGTTAGCACCAGGTCTTTTTTTTTTTCTTCCCATCTGGAAACAGGAATAAGGATGGTACTTTACCCAGAGGTTTTTTCCTGAGGCTGAAATGATGCAATGCAAGCATAGCATTTAGCATAGGGCCAGTTGCCGTGTGTGCAAGGGACGCTGGCTTCTATTTTCTTAGGCTCATCATCCATCAAACATAATCACTGCTCTTAAATTGTGCCTTTA
>NW_027923339.1:0-227 GCF_054177405.1 Leptonychotes weddellii
AAATAAATAAAATCTTTAAAAAAAAAAAAAAATAACTACTAGACAATGACCAATTTTTAAGATCTTCAAGAGACAACTTGATGTAGCAGAAAGATCCCTGAATCATGTTGCTGAGACCTGGATTCAAATCTCAGGTCTGCCATTTACTAGGGGTGACTCTGGAAGCCACATAATTCCTCTGTACCTGAGTTTCTTCTTCTTCAAAATGAGTTCTTTGTGTTCCCACC
>NW_027923340.1:0-227 GCF_054177405.1 Leptonychotes weddellii
CTTCCCCTTCACGCTCCATGGTGCCTAGTCACAAAATGTTTTAGGAAGTCACTACCTCTTTCGAAGGGGCAGTAGACATAGTGTTTAGAGCAGGCAGATCTGCCGTGTTAGCTCAGGTGATGCTAGCTGCTAGAACAGGTAGACTCTGACATCTTAGGGGCTGAGAACAATGAAGTTTCTATCTTTTTTTTTTTTTTTTCCAGGTTACATCTGATATTTATTTCTTG
>NW_027923341.1:0-227 GCF_054177405.1 Leptonychotes weddellii
AATGGTTATGATACAGTATAATCCTACTAAAACAATAAAAATGTGCTTAAAAAATAGTTTAGTTTTTAAATTTAATTTTATTAAAACAATTTAAATTAAAAATTCAACTCAGCCATATATCAAGTGCTCAACAGCCGTGGTGGTAAGTGCTGATATAGAAACTAGGGCACTGTTTAACTCATAAAGCCAAAAAGTGTAAATATGTCCACCGGCTTGACACTTTTTCA
>NW_027923342.1:0-227 GCF_054177405.1 Leptonychotes weddellii
TCAACAACAAAAAACAAACAGTCCAATTAAAAATGTCAAAGGACTCGAATAGATATTTCTCTAAAGAAGATGTACTAATGGCCAGTAAGCACATGAAAAGTTGCTCAACATCACTCATCATTAGGGGAGTGCAAATCAAAGCTACAATGACATATCACCTCACACCCCCTAGGATGTCCACTACCATAAAAATAGAAAACGAGTGTTGGCGAGGATGTGGAAAAACT
>NW_027923343.1:0-227 GCF_054177405.1 Leptonychotes weddellii
ACATTTAATACTCAAACACAATTTTCTCGCATCAAGCAGATGGGCTGTCTACTTGAAGAGGGTATGGTTCAGTCAATCATGGAAGCAGAGACTAGTAAATCAGGAGGATACCTATGATACCATCTATAAAACCTTCTCAAATTAAATGTGACCAAAAGAAACTAAGTGACTGCCTACATGTTAAACAAACAAACAAACAAACAGAAAAGCTAGTGGAGAACAAAGGT
>NW_027923344.1:0-1361 GCF_054177405.1 Leptonychotes weddellii
ATGGATGCTTTTTCCTTAAGATTAGACCGTGGGCAATCATATTAATCTTACCAGCTGTAGTTGACATTTTTTTACTGTAAGTTCCTGCCAGTGCAATAAGGTAAAGCAAGCAAAATAGATAATAAAAAGACATATAGATTAGAAAGCATGATAATCTATGTAAAATATATGAAATAATCTATAAAAAACTACTAGAACTAATGAGTTTTATTAACATCACACAAAACATCGTCAATGTACAAAAATCAATTGTATCATTCATTGTAATACTGCATATAAGTAGTTGATAATTGAATTAAGTGTTACTTGCAGAAGTATCAATAAGCGAGAACTATTTAGGCAAAAAGGTAAAAAGTGTGCAATACCAGTGTAGTGAAAACTATAAAATATTGCTGATAGAAATTAAAGAAAACAAATGAAATGGAGAAATAGTCCATGGTTGTGGTTTGGAACACTCAATATTGATCTGAAGTGATCTATAGATTTAATGTATTCCTAATTACAGTGCCAGCAGACTAGTGTAAGAAATTGACAAACTGGATCAAAAATTTATATGAAAATGTAAGAGCACATATAATAGCTGAAAAATTTTAAAAAGAACAAATTTGGAAGACTTGTACTATCTGATATCAATACTGTAAAAGGTGTGAGTTTTGTGTAAGAATAAACATATACATCAGTGAAATAGAATAAAGTTCAGAAAAAAGCCAACATACAAGTGGTAATTGATTTTGAATAAAATGTCATGGAGATGTAATAGGGAAAAGCTAGTCTTTTTAATGAATGATGCTGTAATACTTGGAAATCTGTTTTAGGATAAACACAGTTTTAAACTTTTACCTCACACTATACACAAGTCACCTTGAAATGAGTAAGAGATATAAATGTAAGAGCTAAAACTATAAAATTTTTGAAAACAAAAAAACAGGAAAAAATAGTTGTGATTTTGTTTTAGGAAAATATCTTTTAAAGGGCATAAATCACAAAAGAAATACTGATAAATTTTCATTAATAACATTTAAAAAAACTGTTCTTCTAAGTCATGGTTAGAAAAACGAAAATGTAATACACAGTCTGAAAGAATATATTTGCATCACGTTGGCAAGTAAGTGGATTAAAATTACCTGGCATCATTATTCATTGGGGATGCAAATTAAACCACATGAAGATACCATACATACCCACTAGACTAGGTACAGTTTAAAAGGCTGACAAGAACAAGTGTTGGTAAGGTGGTGGAGCAAATGGAAATTTCATATATATTGCTGGTGGAAATATGGACTGGTGTAGTCACTTTGAAAAATAGGTTGGCAGCTTCCTATATAGTTAACCATGTACTTTTCATATGATCTACTTATTCC
>NW_027923345.1:0-227 GCF_054177405.1 Leptonychotes weddellii
CAATCATGTCCATGTGCCATAATACCCTTGGTTTGACTATTTGCTCCTGAGAATTAATTTTTAAACAACAAACCTAACTATCCAACCATCTCATTCTAGTGAAACCAATTTAAAGAGAGATGTTTGGGAACCACTTGAGCAGATAATCTCCAACATATGACCTGATTCCTGGATGGTTAAAAAGCAAGCACATATAAATCAAACCCTTAGTTCCTATAGCCATGATG
>NW_027923346.1:0-227 GCF_054177405.1 Leptonychotes weddellii
TAATCAACCACTTAATGCACACTTTCATGGTCAATTTCACTGACAGTGATAATAAATAACCAAGCAAACCAATCAACACTCCTCCTTTTTTTTTTTATTCTTATGTTAATCCCCATACATTACATCATTAGTTTTAGATGAAGTGTTCCATGATTCATTGTTTGTGCATAACACCCAGTGCTCCATGCAGAATATGCCCTCCTCAATACCCACCACCAGGCTAACCC
>NW_027923347.1:0-227 GCF_054177405.1 Leptonychotes weddellii
TGATGTAATGTATGGTGATTAACATAACGATAAAAATTAAAAAAAAAAAAGAATAAAGAGCTCCGAAATAAAACCATGCCTATATAGTCAATTAGTGTATGACAAAGGAGGCAAGAATATACAACAGGGAAAAGATAGTCTCATCAACAAATGGTGTTGGGGAAACTGGACAGCAACATGCAAAAGAATGAAGCTGGACCACTTTCTTATACCATACACAAAAATAA
>NW_027923348.1:0-227 GCF_054177405.1 Leptonychotes weddellii
TGTAATGTATGGGGATTAACATAAGAATAAAAAAAAAAAAAAAAACACCTGACCACAGATTTAGCCACAAAAAAAAAAAAAAATCAAGCCAGTATTATCTGAACAACAAAAGTAGAATCAACAACAAAGGCTAAATACTCCCATCATTCTCCATTCCCCAATAATATCTATTCACTTGGAAATTTTAAACTTCACTTTAAATAGTACTTGGGTAAAAGAGAAAAACT
>NW_027923349.1:0-227 GCF_054177405.1 Leptonychotes weddellii
CAGAATTGTCTAGGCAGAAGGGGAAACGAGGAGGCATTAGTCAAAGGGTACAAAGTTTCAGATATGTAAGATGAATAAGTCCTAGAGATCTGTACAGCATAGTGCTTGTAATTAACTAAAATAATGTATTGTATACTTAAAATTTTGCTACGAGGGTAGCTCTTAAGTGCTCTTTTTTTTTAATTTTTATTATTTTTTTTATTGTTATGTTAATCCCCATACATTAC
>NW_027923350.1:0-227 GCF_054177405.1 Leptonychotes weddellii
CACGGAAGCGAAACTTCTAAATCAATGTCCTAAACACAAAGATGAATCTTGCAGGGAAGTCAGGATTCCGGGGCTTAGTAGGATGCTTACAAAGAAGAAATATGCATGCAAAAAAATCTTATAAAAACCCCCTTGTCATCATTCATAACAGCATAAATATCATTTGTCTTTAAGTTTTGATAGTAGAGTACCTTTGCCCAAAACAATTTTACATCGGATCCCATGTA
>NW_027923351.1:0-227 GCF_054177405.1 Leptonychotes weddellii
GTTTTATGAGGAATTTCCCCAACACGCTTATGCTTTCAGAGTGATCCAGAAGGAGAGTTCTTCCATATCTGTATTACCTAATGAAAATCACATTGATCTGTAAACATTCAAGAAGAAAGAAATAATTTTGGCCACAACAGGTTGAAGACTTCAAAACGGAGACAAATCCCCCTAGCCCACTGCTTTTTCTAAGCACTTTATTTTCCCCCATCTGACATCTTCAGTAG
>NW_027923352.1:0-227 GCF_054177405.1 Leptonychotes weddellii
AGTTACAGAATTAGTGGGCAGATAAAAGGGGATGCTATTCTAAGAAAGGATAATGCCCCATTAAAAATTAGTCTCCTATTATACAAGGAACTTTTAGTTTGTAAATGAGTGGGAGTGTGGGATCCTCTACAGACTTGGCTATGAAAAATCTCCATTATGGACCTTTCCCTACACCCACTTCCTTTCTCTCTGGGATGCCCGAAAGAAGGCGCTAGGGGATGGCTGAG
>NW_027923353.1:0-227 GCF_054177405.1 Leptonychotes weddellii
TGCTCCTCCCCCCACTCGTGTGTGCACTCTCTCTCTCTCTAAAATAAATAAATAAATAAATAAAATCTTTTTAAAACCCCAGTAATTAAGGGAGTAAATGGCACAAAATGGATATGGAAGGATCAAGCAAGCTACAGAGCAGGGGTTCCCAAACTTCAGCGAGCATCGGGGCACCTGGAAGGCTGGTTGCTACGCAGATACTGTCCCCAGAGTTCCAGCAGGTCTGG
>NW_027923354.1:0-227 GCF_054177405.1 Leptonychotes weddellii
GCTAATTTGTCCTCGGTAAAGGTTTTACTAATTTGCACCCATACCAGCAATGTATGAGCAGGCCTCAGGGATGACTTTGGACAAGCGTGCAAATAGCCTACGGGTACTTCTTTCCTGGGAGACGGGGATAAATGGATAACCGGAGTCAGGAGAACCCTGAAAGTGGTACTAAACTATTTTTATTTTTACTCTGTCCTTACAATAAATGAAAAATTACTGAATACTTT
>NW_027923355.1:0-1361 GCF_054177405.1 Leptonychotes weddellii
TTTTTTTTTTTGTGAGCCCAATACCCACTACATTCAAGAAGAATTAGGTATGTAGTACATTTTGTGGTCATTTTAAGGACACTTTTGTTTTGGCTTGGTAATTGTTAGTCCGTTATAGCTGACTGATCAAAAATGAAAAAGTGATATAGGATTAATTAAAAAATCAGTGCACCGATCTTTAATAATTCTGCATATGGCTTTTCATTTAAAGGCAACACTCCTAACACATCTTGAAGGAGGGGCAAGAAAAATGTAATACGTATTTTTTATTGAAATCAAGGTTTAGTGGTAGGTGGAAGACATACCCAAATGCTTAAAGGTTTTCTTATTTCAGTGAAGAGACCTGATATTTCTGAAATATAACATGGATTGTGGATCAGAGGATCATACCTCATTAAACAATTTGGACTGTTCATAATAAAAATAGAAAGGATATCTTATTTTTACAGTGCTAACCATTTTTGAAAACACATTTTAAAATCATTTTCTCATACCAATATAAAATAATTCTGTACATAAAATACATTAGTATATCTAATCCCATACAAGAGGAGTATAAGACTTAAGAGAGCTAGGTAATTTGACCATTAATGTAAGTATGAATCATTTGGGCCTGGACTAAAACATGGCTAATGTGATTTAAGTTCCCTACTCTTTATAACAGTCATTTTTGGAATCCTATTTTTAAGAATTATGTAAGAAATTAAAATGTCATTTGCCTATGATGGAATAAAGACATGTTATCTTAACTATAAATCAAGGGAGGATACACTTCCTTCTTCAAATGCTAATTTTGTATGTGATTAACATGAGTAGACATTGTTCACATTTTAAAAAGCAATACTACATTGTTAAAGAGGTTGCAGTTTGTTTCTCTCAATAGGCATTTCAAACATGAATATTGAATTAATCCATTCTAATGATCCTCCTATCTTCTGCTTTACGGGTATTTGTGAACATTCTCCTACTGCCGATGATTCACAATAAACCTAATTTTGAGGCCATGGTATCTTTTGTCTCTTTGGGGCCTCAAAGGACAATCTTCTAGGATTGCAATATATTATTTAAAAAAAGAAATTAGAGTATATTTTTTCGTTAAAAACAATACAGAGATGCAAGTATACAAAAAGTCCTTGCTAAAAAAAATTGTTTCATTAAATCAAATAGGCAAACAGGCAAACCTTTCACATTTCTAAAGTCTGTTTTAAGAAGGTACCATTTAATAGTGACTTGAAAAGCTGTAATTATATGATAACTATGTCTCCCTGTGGACCTGGACAGTTGTCTACTGGTAAGAGTCTAACCTTGCCATCAGCAGTGATTTCCAATTTTATCTCTAACTGAGGGAGAGGTGAATGAAA
>NW_027923356.1:0-227 GCF_054177405.1 Leptonychotes weddellii
CGGCCTTTTAGATGCTCTTCGTTCCGAAGATATGTGCATTTAAAATCCACGTATGTTTTTGGACTTGAGAGCTTATTTCCTTTAAATTTTGACTAATAGCCTACTCTTTGAATACACATCCTAATGGAGGACATGTTTGTGACCTCAAGCCTTGGTCATTTTATGAGAAGCTGGTAAAAAATCGGTGTGCAGGGTTTTAATTGCTCTCACGTGTGATTATGAATAAA
>NW_027923357.1:0-227 GCF_054177405.1 Leptonychotes weddellii
AAGCTTGGAGTTAAAATTTGTTTGTAATCCTCTTTCCTTGATAATAAATACATCCATATTTACATAATGGATATATTTTAACAGAGGTAGAGTTAAAACACCCTACACAGAAAATGCAGGAAGATGATATTGAAATAAGGATGTATAACATTTAAATGTAATGCATAGTAACTTTATTAACAAACCATTTCTTCAATTTGAAAATAGCACATTTTTCAATAATGCAA
>NW_027923358.1:0-227 GCF_054177405.1 Leptonychotes weddellii
AGTCCCACATCGGGCTCCCTGCTCTGCAGGAAGCCTGCTTCTCCCTCTCCCACTCCCCCTGCTTGTGTTCCTGCTCTCGCTATGTCTCTCTCTGTCAAAAAAATAAATAAAATCTAAAAAAAAAAAAAAAAAAAAGACAAATATTGGAATAAAATTCATTCTACTTGAAAAAGAAAGAAGAGCTATTGGTGGAGTCCAGTGGAGGAGCTTCATTTAAAAATTAAGAA
>NW_027923359.1:0-227 GCF_054177405.1 Leptonychotes weddellii
CCACATCTTCTTTATCCAGTCATCTGTCGATGGACATCTTGGCTCTTTCCACAGTTTGGCTATTGTGGACATTGCTGCTATAAACATCGGGGTGCACGTACCCCTTCGGATCCCTACTTTTGTATCTTTGGGGTAAATACCCAGTTCTAACTTCTGATTTTTGCAAAATATTCTGGTTTAACTGACATACACCTTTCACAGAGAAAAGTCCATGATTTGTAAGTGTA
>NW_027923360.1:0-227 GCF_054177405.1 Leptonychotes weddellii
TTCTACCATTTAAAATATTAGAACTCAGTGGCTTTTGTTACATTCACATTGTGGTGCCACCATTACCACTGTCTAATTCCAGAATGTTTTAGTTTGTTTAGAACATTTTTTTAATGTTTTTTTGTTTCTTTTTTTAAGATTTTTATTTATTTATTTGACAGAGAGAGACAGCGAGAGAGGGAAGACAAGCAGGGGGAGTGGGGGAGGGAGAAGCAGGCTTCCCACTG
>NW_027923361.1:0-227 GCF_054177405.1 Leptonychotes weddellii
TCTCTCAAATAAATAAATAAAAATCTTTAAAAAAAAAAAAAAAGGAAAAGAAATAGGTCAAAGAGAGGGATCCAGGAGATCCAGAGGAGGTGCTTCCCTGGCTCAGCCCTTATAACCACTCATTCCTCCCTCTACCACAGAGACCCTTGCGTCTGTCCTTGAAGACACCATCTTGTCCTTGGCCCATAGTGGCCTTTCCATTTGGGGAATGTAGAGGGGACGTTATG
>NW_027923362.1:0-227 GCF_054177405.1 Leptonychotes weddellii
AAGAGGGAGAGGGAGAAGCAGACTCCCCACTGAGCAGGGAGCCCACTGCAGGGCTTGATCCCAGGACCCTGAGATCATGAACTGAGCTGAAGGCAGACGCTTAACTGACTGAGCCACCCAGACACCCCTGTATATTGATGTTTAAAACAGTCCCAACTTACTAGATTGCTTGTAGAGCTTATAAACAATATAATCCTACCGAATCTCCATATTTACTATCATTATAC
>NW_027923363.1:0-227 GCF_054177405.1 Leptonychotes weddellii
GGAAGTTCCTGTGTAGGTTCCTTAAGATTTTCTACATACGCAATAATGTTTTCTCTGAATCAGGATTCTATGAATAAAGCTAATTTACTTCCCTTTTCATCTGCATGCCTTGTATTTCTCATTCTTTTCCCTTTGCAGAGAGTAACAATGGTCCGCATAGCACCATCAGGCATTTCTTGTCTAAGGAAGACTTGCAGCTGACTACCCAGCAGTCTGTGAATGATCTC
>NW_027923364.1:0-227 GCF_054177405.1 Leptonychotes weddellii
AGAGGCCTGAACAAAGTGAGGAAACCCATCATGTAAACATCTGGGGAAGAACATTCCAGAGAAAGCGAGAGGTACAAGGGCCCTGAGGCAGGCGTACACTTGGCGTATTCAGGAGCAGCAAGGCCAGTGTTGCTGGAGCAGAGTGAGGCAAGGGGAAAGGGGTAGGAATGGGGTCAGTGAGCAGGGGACATGTAAGCAGAAACTACAGAGCCTCTAGACCATTGGAA
>NW_027923365.1:0-1361 GCF_054177405.1 Leptonychotes weddellii
AGGTAACAAACTTTTAATTCCTGCCTCGTTGCCTAGGGAGGGGGAAGAGTCTGTGGTTCGAATTGCTCTACACCTTTCTGTCAGTTCCTCTTTCTCAGTTCCCTTTCTCATCATCACTGTTGTGTTCCTGGTGCTCACAGGTGCACAGCCCATGGGATTTCTGTGGGAGAAGGGTGGCTGTGTTCACTTCCCCAGTCCCCTCTGCAGGTGCTTGGCTATAGACCATTGATTGCAGTGGTTGCCAACACACCTCTATCCACTTTGGGTATTCAAAATATTAGTTGAAACCTCTTGCCTACTGTTCTTTTCTCTTGTAATTTTTGTCCCCATGGGTTACGGTCTTGTAGAAATTATTTATTGTCATTTTAGCAGATTTTTGGAAAAGAGAAAAAAAGAAACAGATATGGTGTACCACTTTAACCAAAATTCTTCTGATTCTCTTTTATTATAAAGACCCAGGGCTTATATGAGTAAAAATAAACAGTTTCACAATTAATTTTATTTAATTTTACCTTTTGACTGCTTGGCACATTTTTGTAACTTTCAAATCCTCACTAAAATGTGAAAAACAAAACAAAAGAAACAAACAAGCACAGAAGGAAACTAAGAATTTGTGTGACTGGATAGGAATTCTTCCTTTATTGCTGTCTAGGATGGGAGTTTCCACAGATTTCCTCAAACCTAGGTCCTTAAAAGGAAGCACAGGGAGAAGGCTTATACCGGGGGCACACATACATTGAACAGGAAACCTGTTCCTTATATTCTTCTCCCACATTCATGAAAGCAGGGGTAAAATAGGTGTCCTGATTCTGTTTTTACAAAACCTGTATAATTTATTGAAATGGAAACCTAGAGGCTTATCTCTCTCTGGTATTGCTCCCAAAGGATTCAGTTCCAGAAAGCAGTCAGCAAAAATGATCGTTCCCCCAAAACAGATCTGCAGAAAGAATAAATACTCTCAGAATGCAGAAATGAGAGAGAAAAAAGAAACCAATCAACCAAACAAACAATATAGTTTGCTCAAAAGCTGCCTCAACCATTTTGTGAGCGGATTAGAAAAATATTACTTTGAATTTTGTATCTTATATGTGTTGCATAAATTAGTAGAAGGGAGAGTAATCCATTTTATGACTGGCATGGTTCCAAAGTTTTCTCCAAAACACAGAAGAAAATAAGTTCTAAAACAAGCAAGCAAAGTCACCAACTACTCTAAGAAAATTACTGTTGGCATTTATCTATTTGCTTTTTTTTTTTTATTCTTATGTTAATCCCCATACATTACATCATTAGTTTTAGATGAAGTGTTCCATGATTCATTGTTTGTGCATAACACCCAGTGCTCCATGCAGAATGTGCCCTCC
>NW_027923366.1:0-227 GCF_054177405.1 Leptonychotes weddellii
AACATACCTTTTCTCTCGGAGTAATGAAAGGATTTGTGATGGTGTGAAATAGCAGCTCGTTTGTTGTGCAGTGGTTACTTCATAGTAATAATTTCTTTTGATTTAAGAATTTTCTCTAAAGGGGCGCCTGGGTGGCTCAGTTGGTTAAGCGACTGCCTTCGGCTCAGGTCATGATCCTGGAGTCCCTGGATCGAGTCCCACATCGGGCTTCCTGCTCGGCAGGGAGT
>NW_027923367.1:0-227 GCF_054177405.1 Leptonychotes weddellii
TGTAAACACTAGCACAAACAACTGGAAAACATGATTTTTAAAAGATATAATCTAATAGCTCAAAAACTGTACATAAGAATACATATAACTGAAAGACTTTTATGTCAAATAAAAAATATTGAGAGGTATAAAACAAGATCTAAGTGAATAAAGAGTAAATTCTATACATGTCTGAAAAGAACAATTCTATAAAAATACTCTCTCCCAAAGTAGCTATAATTTCAATG
>NW_027923368.1:0-227 GCF_054177405.1 Leptonychotes weddellii
AAACCCAGGCAGGGAAAGGAATTCTCAAAACAGTAATCCAGCCTAGCTAAATTGTCACCCGATAAACCCACCACACTGGTGTGACACTGTTAAAGCTGCATACACTCTATCTTAGAGGTGGGTAAGATTATAGCTCCCCCATGTTCTACAACAGACTTCTTCTTGCTCCTGAGACTGAATCACACCACGCTGAAAGGAGAAAGGACATAAGCTTGTCAATGAAAAGT
>NW_027923369.1:0-227 GCF_054177405.1 Leptonychotes weddellii
GGTGATGTGTTCCAGAGCCTCGGAGAGCCGGAAACGATTGCTCTGTGTAGAGATCTGCCTTGGTCACCACCTCTGCAGAGTCAAAAACCCCACAAAGGCACGTTTTGAGACGTCTGCCCACCGGCTTGTAGCGCACAGTGGGTACTCAACAAACACATTAGAAAGGATGGGCAAGAGGCGTACACATGAGTGCTGTGGCCGGAACGTGGCTGCAGGGGGCAGGGGGG
>NW_027923370.1:0-227 GCF_054177405.1 Leptonychotes weddellii
AAAAAAAAAAAAAAAGCAATTTTATGGTGATTTTCTCAGCTGGCTAGGATTTCTTAAGCACCAGAAAGTCCTAGTTTTTTACCTGCCCACTGATGGTATAGCAAAGTCAGAACCTAAAAAGGTGGTGGTCACTTAGCTCCATTCTCTGGATTCAGGCTGCACATTACAATCCTCAAGCCTATAACACCATCCAGCTGCGACACCCATGGAGTGGATTAAAAGACTCC
>NW_027923371.1:0-227 GCF_054177405.1 Leptonychotes weddellii
CCCTCATGACCTCGGGAGGAGCTATGAGGGTTCCCGTGTACATTATAGGCCCCGATGGCCTCCAAGCTGTTCTGGGTCCCTTTGCTACTAAGACTCTGGCTCCAACAGAGGGCAGCCCTCCCGACGCAGGGTTGGCCATCTCATCCTGTGTGATGGTCATCAGTCCTGCATCAGTGCCCAAGGCCTCTGCTGTTTACGGTGGCACCGCTGGGCAAGTTGGCCCCAGT
>NW_027923372.1:0-227 GCF_054177405.1 Leptonychotes weddellii
CGCTGTCTGTGCCCAAGCAATCAGAGCAGTGCCATCAGGGTGGGGCCTGGTGGTGGCTGGGGTGGTGCAGACCCAAAGGGCAGAGAGGACGCAGGAGGGGACACAGGAGGGGAAGTGGGCGCTTGGATCTGGAGTGGCTCAAGAAGGTTTCTGGAGCAGGTGCCGTTTCTTTCCTCCCTCTTTCCTTCCCTCCTTCCTTCCCTCCCTCCTTCCTTCCTTCCTTCCTT
>NW_027923373.1:0-227 GCF_054177405.1 Leptonychotes weddellii
ATTTTAGTTTTATTTGCATCTCTTTTATGATGAGTGAGGTCAGGCACATTTTAATAATGCCATGGGCTGTTCCTTTGTTGTTGCGTGGCCCATTACCAGCTTTATGAACTTGACCCACTCTCCTATTGGATTGTTTACCCTTTATCATATGAATCTACACATCATCTATTTTAAGGATATTAATACTTCGTCGTAGCGACTGTGAATATTTCCTTCAGTTTGTGTTT
>NW_027923374.1:0-227 GCF_054177405.1 Leptonychotes weddellii
GCCAGATGCACACACCTGTTGCGGGAGCCAACATGCTTAATTACGGGGGGCTCTCCGGCAGTAACTCATCTCAATGATACTCTGCCACACTGGCTCAAGGACGGTCCCAGAGGCTGCTTGCTGGTTAGGCATCAACCCTTTAGATGATGTATTAGTCTGAGTTCTCCAGAGAAACAGATATCGATATCAATATCTATATCTACCAAATTGAATCTCTGTCTTTCTCT
>NW_027923375.1:0-227 GCF_054177405.1 Leptonychotes weddellii
GGAACCAGGTATTTCTTTATATTTGGACAATCCTAAGGACATTCAGGAGCTTTTGACTTTGGGGAAATCAACACTCTGTACACACTGGGCCAAAGAAAGGGTAACAACTCATTCACTTCCTGATTACATCAATCCATCAGATTTTCCTGTGACAAACGTCCCAGCAAGATGCGGTCACTTAGTGTCTGCTGGGCTTCTCAGGGCTCCCACGGACCTGGTGGGACACA
>NW_027923376.1:0-1361 GCF_054177405.1 Leptonychotes weddellii
ATCAACCCGTCTACGGGGGAGAGGAGGCTGGCCTCACGGGGCCTGTCGGGAGGGATGAAGATTGTCCGAACAACGCCAAGGAAACAGAAGGGCAGGTGTGTGTCCGAGCACCAGTCTGAAAGTGTGCGAGCCACTCACACTCACAGCGTAACACAGGTGTCCGGGTCTCTCCTTGGCGAGGGTTCCTGTTCAACCACAAAGCCAGGAGAAATCCGCTTGGTGGAAAGGCTTTGCCAGGCAGATGGCTCGTGTTTTCAGGGCATGGGTAATTGCAAGCTGGACACCAAGTACCCAGACGGGGGTCTGGGGGCCGGTGAGCAGCGAGGACCCTGGCTGACAGCACTCCCCGGGGGAGCATCAGAGTCTCACTGGCTCCCAACGGAGCGGGGACAGGGGTGGCTGATCGGGGTGCATAGCCTTTCAGCCCCAGTGGGTCCCAGGCACCCCAGCATTCTCTGGCACCTTACCAAGGAGGCAATTTATTCAACTGCTAGCATGTGTGTGGGTTTGGCGGGGAGAAGGCCGGCAGAACTCTGTGGAACAAAAACGTATAAATACAAACTGGTGATGCTTCTATCCGAGGCAGTGACGCTGTTATGTTCAAGCACATTCCCCAGGGGGGCTGCTCACTTACTCCAATGTATATCTGCCATTGCTCAAAGCATTTCTGTTCTTGCCACACTTCTGTTTTGGTATTTCTAAGAAAAATCACATTTTTTAGGGGTAAAAATTGTACAAGTCCATTATAAAAGATGAGAGCCACGCAGAAAAATTTAAGAAATGGCCATATTTATAATGTCTACAATTTCCAGACTAGAAAAGGGATGTCTCCAGGTCAACAAGAAAGGGACAGGTCTCTGCACCAGAAAGGGGCAAAAGACGCAGCCAGCCATTCATGGAAGAAATCCCAGAGTCAAGTTCATGACATGAGGCTCAAACGGATTAGTGAACAGGAAATCATGAATCATAACCGGGGCTATCCCTTGCCCCCTCATCTGGCAGCAGTCAGGGAGGGGCCGGCGCAGGCGGGGAGGGGTGTGGGCAGGGGGAGCCCCACGGGGCTGGCAGGCGTGCCGGCTGCAGTCAGAACCGGCCAGGGACAGTGCCGTGCAGACCCCCGGGTCACAGCGGCTCGCCCGGCTACAGGCTGTCTCTGGCGCAGGTATCCAGCAGGGGCTGGGAGTGGGCTCTGCTGCCCACGGGGCCCGAGGAGGGCAGCTGCTGGAGGCCCCACCATCTAGAGCAGAGGTCAGCAAGCTTCTCCTGTCAAGGGCCAGGCAGTAAGGACTTGAGCCATACGGTCCCTCTGGCCGGGCTTCAAGTCGGCCCTGACGGAGCAGAAGAACACAGACGATGTTCTG
>NW_027923377.1:0-227 GCF_054177405.1 Leptonychotes weddellii
CACGGAAGCGAAACTTCTAAATCAATGGCCTAAACACAAAGATGAATCTTGCAGGGAAGTCAGGATTCCGGGGCTTAGTAGGATGCTTACAAAGAAGAAATATGCATGCAAAAAAATCTTATAAAAACCCCCTTGTCATCATTCATAACAGCATAAATATCATTTGTCTTTAAGTTTTGATAGTAGAGTACCTTTGCCCCAAACAATTTTACATCGGATCCCATGTA
>NW_027923378.1:0-227 GCF_054177405.1 Leptonychotes weddellii
CTCAAATAAATAAAAATTAAAAAAAAAAAAAACTCAGCATTTAAAAAAAAATATATCAACATACATCCCAATTACAAATTACACAATGCATCAGTTCAGACAATGTGGAATAAATAATTCCAAGGATGCAAATTAGCAATGTAAAACAATAGAGAAAAATACATGTGTATTACATTAGATGAGCTACTTAATAGTGATACGGGGTCAATTATTTATATAAAAATAAA
>NW_027923379.1:0-227 GCF_054177405.1 Leptonychotes weddellii
AACCATCAGATTGTTCTCTGTATTTATGGGTCTGCTTTTTGTTTGTTCATGTTTGGTTTTTTAGATTCCACAAGTAAGTGAAATCTCTCTTTTTTTTTATTCTTATGTTAATCCCCATACATTACATCATTAGTTTTAGATGTAGTGTTCCATGATTCATTGTTTGTGCATAACACCCAGGGCTCCATGCAGAATGTGCCCTCCTCAATACCCACCACCAGGCTAAC
>NW_027923380.1:0-227 GCF_054177405.1 Leptonychotes weddellii
AGCTGTGATATCCTATGTACTCTGGGGGAAAAAAAAATGATTACCTCATACAACTAAAACTTAAAAGGAGGGCGCCTGGGTGGCTCAGTCGTTAAGCGGCTGCCTTCGGCTCACGTCATGATCCCAGGGTCCTGGGATCGAGCCCCGCATTGGGCTCCCTGCTCGGCGGAGAGCCTGCTTCTCCCTTTCCCTCTGTCTGCTGCTCTGCCTACTTGTGCTCTCTCTCT
>NW_027923381.1:0-227 GCF_054177405.1 Leptonychotes weddellii
TGCGGAGTCTGCTTGTCCCTGTCCCTCTCCCTTTGGACCTCCCCCCCACTCTTTCTCTCTCTCAAATAAATAAATAAATAAATAAAATCTTCAAAAAAAAAAGAAAAATCTTTATGGTATTATAAAACACAGATACAAAAAAAAAAAGGAAAAAAAAACCCCACACAAACAAATATATAGCTTAATGAATTACACCTTCTAGCACTTAGCAAGTGGAGGGTTTTTGC
>NW_027923382.1:0-227 GCF_054177405.1 Leptonychotes weddellii
GGGATTCTGATTCCTGCAAGCATCAAGTCATTACAGAACACACCAGGAGCACTGGGTAGGCAGTCAGGCAAGTGGAAGAGAAGGGTGGTTCAGAAGGACAAGTCAATTCTTCTCAGTGTTCTCTTGAGGGGGAGTGAGAACTGCCAGAGAGAGAGAGCTGTCTGCAAAAGGAGCTGCAAAGCAAAGCAGGGACTCCACATCCCCAGCTTGCTTTTAATAACATTTCC
>NW_027923383.1:0-227 GCF_054177405.1 Leptonychotes weddellii
GCCCTGTTTCGTAACATCCCTTCTCTGCCTGCCTACCTGGAGAAGAGTGAGCAACAAAAAAGACACCACCTGAGTAGATTACTTGGATCCCCTTTTTGCTGCTCAGCTTCTCAATATTAACCTAACTTCTGTACATTCACAGGTAGGTTAATTTGATTCCCTTCCTACAGTGAAAGAGCAAAGCCAAAGACTGAATCAGGTATTTTAAAAGCACATAAGTGATAAAA
>NW_027923384.1:0-227 GCF_054177405.1 Leptonychotes weddellii
GGTGAGAGAAGAAAAAAGGAGGGGGAGAAGCAAAGAATATGGACGAATAAAGGCAAAACTGTAAGAATCATTAAAGAAAAAAAAAAGCTTACATAAGAGTAAGAAGAACAAGTCTCTGGCACGACACCCCAAAGACAACATTTTGGAGGCAAGAAGTTCAAGAAACTGAGGAAAAGATGTGATTCAAAAAAAAAAAAAAAATCCACTGCTCCTCCCTCTTAATCACG
>NW_027923385.1:0-227 GCF_054177405.1 Leptonychotes weddellii
GGGGAAAAATGTGACTCTGTCCCCATTGTCCCCTCCCACGCCTGTACCGGCCCTTCTTCCTCCCGTGCAGGAGGAGAACGGGTGGTTTTCCCTCCCTTGCTCAGCTGCCCCCCATCCAAGCCCACCACGATGCTCCAGGAACAGTTCTCATCCCTTCCTGGGGGCGAATGGTGCTCCCTCTGGCCCACCTGGCCACGTGTGGGCCACGAGATGTCCACGCCAGCCAC
>NW_027923386.1:0-227 GCF_054177405.1 Leptonychotes weddellii
GGCGCCTGGGTGGCTCAGTTGGTTAAGCGACTGCCTTCGGCTCAGGTCATGATCCTGGAGTCCCGGGATCGAGTCCCACATCGGGCTGCCTGCTCGGCGGGGAGTCTGCTTCTCCCTCTGATCCTCCCCCTCTCATGCTCTCTGTCTCCCATTCTCTCTCTCAGATAAATAAATTAAAAAAAAATCTTTAAAAAAAAAAAAACATAAATAAATGGGAGTATAACTTT
>NW_027923387.1:0-1361 GCF_054177405.1 Leptonychotes weddellii
ATCAACCCGTCTACGGGGGAGAGGAGGCTGGCCTCACGGGGCCTGTCGGGAGGGATGAAGATTGTCCGAACAACGCCAAGGAAACAGAAGGGCAGGTGTGTGTCCGAGCACCAGTCTGAAAGTGTGCGAGCCACTCACACTCACAGCGTAACGCAGGTGTCCGGGTCTCTCCTTGGCGAGGGTTCCTGTTCAACCACAAAGCCAGGAGAAATCCGCTTGGTGGAAAGGCTTTGCCAGGCAGATGGCTCGTGTTTTCAGGGCATGGGTAATTGCAAGCTGGACACCAAGTACCCAGACGGGGGTCTGGGGGCCGGTGAGCAGCGAGGACCCTGGCTGACAGCACTCCCCGGGGGAGCATCAGAGTCTCACTGGCTCCCAACGGAGCGGGGACAGGGGTGGCTGATCGGGGTGCATAGCCTTTCAGCCCCAGTGGGTCCCAGGCACCCCAGCATTCTCTGGCACCTTACCAAGGAGGCAATTTATTCAACTGCTAGCATGTGTGTGGGTTTGGCGGGGAGAAGGCCGGCAGAACTCTGTGGAACAAAAACGTATAAATACAAACTGGTGATGCTTCTATCCGAGGCAGCGACGCTGTTATGTTCAAGCACATTCCCCAGGGGGGCTGCTCACTTACTCCAATGTATATCTGCCATTGCTCAAAGCATTTCTGTTCTTGCCACACTTCTGTTTTGGTATTTCTAAGAAAAATCACATTTTTTAGGGGTAAAAATTGTACAAGTCCATTATAAAAGATGAGAGCCACGCAGAAAAATTTAAGAAATGGCCATATTTATAATGTCTACAATTTCCAGACTAGAAAAGGGATGTCTCCAGGTCAACAAGAAAGGGACAGGTCTCTGCACCAGAAAGGGGCAAAAGACGCAGCCAGCCACTCATGGAAGAAATCCCAGAGTCAAGTTCATGACATGAGGCTCAAACGGATTAGTGAACAGGAAATCATGAATCATAACCGGGGCTATCCCTTGCCCCCTCATCTGGCAGCAGTCAGGGAGGGGCCGGCGCAGGCGGGGAGGGGTGTGGGCAGGGGGAGCCCCACGGGGCTGGCAGGCGTGCCGGCTGCAGTCAGAACCGGCCAGGGACAGTGCCGTGCAGACCCCCGGGTCACAGCGGCTCGCCCGGCTACAGGCTGTCTCTGGCGCAGGTATCCAGCAGGGGCTGGGAGTGGGCTCTGCTGCCCACGGGGCCCGAGGGGGGCAGCTGCTGGAGGCCCCACCATCTAGAGCAGAGGTCAGCAAGCTTCTCCTGTCAAGGGCCAGGCAGTAAGGACTTGAGCCATACGGTCCCTCTGGCCGGGCTTCAAGTCGGCCCTGACGGAGCAGAAGAACACAGACGATGTTCTG
>NW_027923388.1:0-227 GCF_054177405.1 Leptonychotes weddellii
AGTGGTGTCCAGAATTGTGAGTGAGAACGACTTGGAATCCTAGATGCAGGATCCGGTCCCGTGGCATGTGCCCTGGAGCTCAACACCATTCCGATCACTCCCTGAGCCTCTGACTTGGATGGGAGAGGCTGCTCTGTTAGAAGGGGGTCCTTGGTTTCCAAGGGGACCGGTGAAGTCCCCAGTGCCCCAGCTGGTGGCCACTGGTGCTGAAGGACAGAACGATTTTC
>NW_027923389.1:0-227 GCF_054177405.1 Leptonychotes weddellii
TTTTAACTCTCCCTTCTATGTATGTAAGTTATTTACATTGTTATATATAGCTATAACATATTCATTTTCATTTTTCCTGAGGATTCCATTTTTTTAACACACCACAGGTTACTCATACCCCTGTTGAGGGGCACTTAGTTTATTTCTAGTTTTCCTCCAATATAAATGATGTTGATAGGGACTTTTTTTTTTTTTTTTTGCATCTTTGTATCATCTCTTTGTTCCCC
>NW_027923390.1:0-227 GCF_054177405.1 Leptonychotes weddellii
TGGCTATTCGGGGTCTTTTCTGGTTCCGTACAAATTTTAGGATTATTTGTTCCATTTCTTTGAAAAAAGTGGATGGTATTTTGATGGAGATTGCATTGAATGTGTAGATTGCTCTAGGTTGAACTCCTTCCATTTTACAAGTAGCAGGGGAGGACAGAAGTTTTATGGGTAGAGTATGGGAGATGGGGCATGGACCCTCTTGTATCATAGAATGTGTCATTTTCATT
>NW_027923391.1:0-227 GCF_054177405.1 Leptonychotes weddellii
TCCTTTGAGTGGTTGAAGGTACAACCAAATCTACTCCTGAGGTCAGGAAGAGCATATATCTCTTAGCATTGTCTTGGTCGCAAGGGCAGAATCTAGCTAATATTTATTGACTACTTGGATTTCTTAGCAAAGTGACCAGCGACTCTTTTGGACCCTTTAGTGACTTTGTTTTCAGGCTGCATGGATCTCTGCAGGCCAAACTGACTCCCTGACCTCTTCTTTCACAT
>NW_027923392.1:0-227 GCF_054177405.1 Leptonychotes weddellii
ATATAAATTAAATTTTTGCTAAGCTATGTACCAGGAAAAGGGTGTTGTAATCTTGCCTCAGGCTGCTTGCAGTAAAAGAAACACATTAATAAAATGAGGCATATAAATTCTTAAAAGATGGAACAAGAAATGAGTTAGAATTACATTTATTACCTTATGTAAGTAAATGAAGTATATAGAATGTATGCATGTAATGCTCTATGTGCATTTATTTGAGTTTTAAGTGG
>NW_027923393.1:0-227 GCF_054177405.1 Leptonychotes weddellii
CTGGCGGGGATCAGCTAGGCAGCGTCCCGCCAGGGCCGGGCTCCCGCAAAACCTTCCCCTGGGACGTGGCCCTCCCAGGAGCCGCCCTTCCAAGGACTGGGAGCCTGGACGGAAAGGCACGAAGTACGTGGCGCCGAGGGGGAGGAAAAGCTCTTTCCCGCATGCTCAGCTCCCAAACACCACACCTCCTACAACCATCTCCTTGGGCACTGAGTTTTCAACACCTG
>NW_027923394.1:0-227 GCF_054177405.1 Leptonychotes weddellii
TATTGTTTGCTACAAAAATAATGAATAGATAACTTTGAAAAGTTTAATTTACCAATTAATTGATAAAAAGAATGCCAACATCATGGCGGGGATGCGGAGAAAGGGGAACCCTCCTACACTGTTGGTGGGAATGCAAGCTGGTGCAGCCACTCTGGAAAACTGTATGGAGGTTCCTCAAAAAGTTGAAAATAGAGCTACCATATGATCCAGCAATTGCACTACTGGGT
>NW_027923395.1:0-227 GCF_054177405.1 Leptonychotes weddellii
CACTTTTTTTTTGTTTTTCCTTTTGTCATTTCCATTCCCTGTGCTGGCAGGGACGATTCCGAGCTGTGCTCACACTCCAGGTGAACCTTCTGGCTGGGAATGTGTTTCTGTTCCTTCTGTCTCCCTTTCTGCAGGTGTGTGTTCTGTCCTACACAGAATCCCAAGGCGTGTCCCCTGCATTTCCTGCAGAGCACTGGGCGCTGAGAGGAGCCCAGGTTGGGGAGACC
>NW_027923396.1:0-227 GCF_054177405.1 Leptonychotes weddellii
TTATCAGGCCAACGGACATAAATATTTTTGTTTGGTACCCTGACAAGCATGGAGGATCTTTTCATCTTTATTCATTTGCCAAGTGAAAAATTGGATTTTATCAATTTTCATTTACATTTTTGATTAGCAAAATGACATTTTATGTTTATTAGTCATTTGCATTCCCTATACCTAATCTATTCCTATCCTATATTTTCCACTGACTTGATTTTTTATTGATTTTTATG
>NW_027923397.1:0-227 GCF_054177405.1 Leptonychotes weddellii
CACTTTTTTTTTGTTTTTCCTTTTGTCATTTCCATTCCCTGTGCTGGCAGGGACGATTCCGAGCTGTGCTCACACTCCAGGTGAACCTTCTGGCTGGGAATGTGTTTCTGTTCCTTCTGTCTCCCTTTCTGCAGGTGTGTGTTCTGTCCTACACAGAATCCCAAGGCGTGTCCCCTGCATTTCCTGCAGAGCACTGGGCACTGAGAGGAGCCCAGGTTGGGGAGACC
>NW_027923398.1:0-1361 GCF_054177405.1 Leptonychotes weddellii
TTTTACTGGGATATTTAGTAATTATGGGAGAGGTAACTGAGAGCCAGAGGAGTTAAACACAGATGCTGTAGCTTCTCAGGGATAGAGAAAGATAAAAGAGAGTACTGTGAAACAAAACAGGGAAATAGTATCTAAAATAAAAGGACAAAATATATTTGAGTAAGAAAATATCAAAATTTTAGAACTGAAAAAAAAAAAACAAATTAAAAACACAATGGGTAGGCTTAACAATAGATTACATAGAGATGAAGAAATTGTGTATGAAAGGAAAACTAAGTTTAAGAAAATGTCCAGAATGAGATAGACAGACAGAATGAATAGACAGACAGATGGAAAATACAGAGGAGAATACAGATTCTTCCTTCACTTATGACGGGCTTATGTACCAATAAATCCATCATAAGCTGAAGATATCATAAGTTGAAAATGAATTCAATATACCTAACTTATCAGACACCATAGCCTAGCCTATTTTAAATGTGCTCAGAAAACTTACATTAGCCTACAGTTGGGCAAAATCATCTAACACAAAGTTTATACTGAAGTGTTGAATGTAATTTATTGAATACTGTACTGAAAGTCAAAAACAGAACAGTTCTCTCTATGGGTACAGAAAGGTTGTAAGTGTATGAGTTGCTCACCCTTATGGTCCCGTGGCTGACAGGGAGCTGTGACTCACTGCCATTGTTCAGCGTCACAGGATAGGGTAGTACTACATATCACTAGTCTGGGAAAATATCACAATTCAAAGTTCAAAGTATGGTTTGTACTGAATGTGTATTGCTTTCTCACCATTATGAAGATGAAAAATTGTAGGTTGAACCATTGTAAGTAGGGACTGTCTGCCTAAGACAATTATTGATTCAAACTTTTTTAGGGAGATCTCTGTCCAATACATTAACTGACCACTAAGCTAACTGAGGAGAGACTTCAATGACTGCACGTGACAGAGAATGAAGGCTTTACAGAATTCCTACAGAAAGTCACTGTACAAACACTATTATATTATTTAAAAAAATTTTTAAAGGACCAAGTAGAAATTCTGGAGTTGAAAAGTACAGTAACTGAAATGAAAAAAATTTACTAGGGAGAACATGTCCGCAATCTATCCTACAAGAAGTATGAAAAATAGTCCTTTGGGCTGAAACAAAAGGACACCAGACAATAACTTGAATCCACATGAAGAAATAAAGAGTATTGGTAAAAGTAATTACATAGTTATATATAAAAGATATTATAAGGCATTTTTGTTTGTAGTTTTTGCCTTTTCCTTTCTTATTTATAAAACAGGTGCATAGAGCAATAATTTATTTTTATTTTTTTATTAACATATAATGTTAATTATATGTTATATATATATA
>NW_027923399.1:0-227 GCF_054177405.1 Leptonychotes weddellii
GGAGATGTCTTCCTCCCCCCCCCCGTCAGTTACAAGCCTCATGTAACTTTCATATTGCAGTGTTCTCTCTTTGCAGAAACTAAATCCAGGGAAGGGTGAAAATACCATTAGACCTACCGATCATATATTAAAGTGTTATTCCTGCCCTCTACCCACCAAGAACTCCGTCAGGGAGGAACAGACATGCTATCAGGTACCTGTCAATCCTTGTCTGAATCGTGAAGCGG
>NW_027923400.1:0-227 GCF_054177405.1 Leptonychotes weddellii
GCATGGAGCACTGGGTGTTATGCACAACCAATGAATCATGGAACACTTCATCTAGAACTAATGATGTAATGTATGGGGATTAACATAAGAATAAAAAAATAAATAAATAAATAAAAAAGAATTCTGATTTTCAAGGACACCACAGATGATGGAATTAGAATGTCAAAAATTTTCTCATTTTCATAAATCTACATTACACAGAATAATAGTACTAAAGCTACCACTCA
>NW_027923401.1:0-227 GCF_054177405.1 Leptonychotes weddellii
TGTTTGTTGCATATTTGGAAATCGAGGTTCGCTATTGAAAGTCCTTCTGTCTGAATGAGTGTGGAAGGAGAAAATGCCCTAAGGCTTCGGAGCACCTTTAACTTTTAAGGCTGAGAAAGAGAAGGGGAGCCTGCAAAGGGCACAGAGATGGGGCAGCCAGTGCAGGTGGGACACAACCAGGGAAGAATGATCTCCAGAAAGTTTGGAAGAAGAGAGGCTTCAGAATG
>NW_027923402.1:0-227 GCF_054177405.1 Leptonychotes weddellii
AGTGGTGTCCAGAATTGTGAGTGAGAACGACTTGGAATCCTAGATGCAGGATCCGGTCCCGTGGCATGTGCCCTGGAGCTCAACACCATTCCGATCACTCCCTGAGCCTCTGACTTGGATGGGAGAGGCTGCTCTGTTAGAAGGGGGTCCTTGGTTTCCAAGGGGACCGGTGAAGTCCCCAGTGCCCCAGCTGGTGGCCGCTGGTGCTGAAGGACAGAACGATTTTC
>NW_027923403.1:0-227 GCF_054177405.1 Leptonychotes weddellii
AGGGATCAAACCATTCTGAACACCTACAAACTCAACAGGAGATCGAAGAAAAGAATAGCAACAACTCTCTCATCAGAAAAGCGACCACTTTCTGGAAGGTAGGACGTGCGGAGAAGTGAATCCGAGGCGATATTCGGGAGGATAGACGGCGGGGGAGGGGCCTCCGTCGGCCGCTTCTGGCAAGTGATAGAACCACGGAGCACAAAATCGGAACTTTTAAAAGTCTG
>NW_027923404.1:0-227 GCF_054177405.1 Leptonychotes weddellii
GCTGGCTGCAGCGTGTGGGGAGACTGGCTGGTGGTCACATGTGTGTGGCCCTCGGCACCCTCTCCGAAAGCAGGCTCAGTGCGCCGGGCGGGCCTGTCCCTGCTCAGGGCAGGCGGGGGCGGGGTGGGGGGTGTGCGGCGGGGAGGACGCCGCCTCCCTCCTTCCTGAGCAACCGGCTCCTGGGGCTTCTTCAGAGCCTCCTCGCTGAGTTCTGAAGTAACGGGGAA
>NW_027923405.1:0-227 GCF_054177405.1 Leptonychotes weddellii
ATTTTTTGAGAGCTAGATGAAAACTATTCTGTGAAAACTATTAATTTGAGAAAGTAAAAGAAAAGAAAGTGACCATATTAACATTTAAAATATTCTAAGTGTGAAATAAGTCAATCAGAAAAAGACATGTATCATATCTCACTGATATGAGGAATTCTTAATCTCAGGAAACAAACTGAGGGTTGCTGGAGTGGTGGGGGGGTGGGAGGGATGGGGTGGCTGGGTGA
>NW_027923406.1:0-227 GCF_054177405.1 Leptonychotes weddellii
GCCCTGTTTCGTAACATCCCTTCTCTGCCTGCCTACCTGGAGAAGAGTGAGCAACAAAAAAGACACCACCTGAGTAGATTACTTGGATCCCCTTTTTGCTGCTCAGCTTCTCAATATTAACCTAACTTCTGTACATTCACAGGTAGGTTAATTTGATTCCCTTCCTACAGTGAAAGAGCAAAGCCAAAGACTGAATCAGATATTTTAAAAGCACATAAGTGATAAAA
>NW_027923407.1:0-227 GCF_054177405.1 Leptonychotes weddellii
AGTATCCTGGCCGGGATGGTAATAAGACCCAGAAACTTGATGCCCTCTCTTTATTCCCGTCCTTATACAAAGTCCTGTGTCTTGGGCACGGGACGGCCACCTAAGCCACGAGCACGGCTATGTGAGGTTTCCTCCTGATTGATCTAATGTGATCCCCTTCACATCCCTGGTCTAGCTGCTTCTGGCCAAGGGACCTCCAATGGGAGCTGGCCAAAACCAGTACTCAA
>NW_027923408.1:0-227 GCF_054177405.1 Leptonychotes weddellii
GCCAGATGCACACACCTGTTGCGGGAGCCAACATGCTTAATTACGGGGGGCTCTCCGGCAGTAACTCATCTCAATGATACTCTGCCACACTGGCTCAAGGACGGTCCCAGAGGCTGCTTGCTGGTTAGGCATCAACCCTTTAGATGATGTATTAGTCTGAGTTCTCCAGAGAAACAGATATCGATATCAATATCTATATTTACCAAATTGAATCTCTGTCTTTCTCT
>NW_027923409.1:0-1361 GCF_054177405.1 Leptonychotes weddellii
TTTTGCTTGGATGATCTGTCCATTTCAGTAAGGGGGGTATTAAAGTCCCCCACTATTATTGTATTGTTGTCAATGTGTTTCTTTGATTTGGTTATTAATTGGCTTATATAATTGGCTGCTCCCATGTTAGGGGCATAGATATTTACAATTGTTAGATCTTCTTGTTGGATAGACCCTTTAAGTAGGATACAGTGTCCTTCCTCATCTCTTATTATAGTCTGTGGTTTAAAATCTAATTAGTCTGATATAAGGATTGCTACCCCAGCTTTCTTTTGGTGTCCATTAGCATGGTAAATTGTTTTCCACTCCCTCGCTTTCAATCTGGAGGTGTGTTTGGGTCTAAAATGAGTCTCTTGCAGACAGCATATCAATGGGTCTTTTTTTATCCAATCTGATACCCTGTGTCTTGGTAGCCCCAAATTGATTGGGGCATTTAGCCCATTTACATTCAGGGTAACTATTGAAAGATATGAATTTAGTGCCATTGTATTGCCTGTAAGGTGACTCTTACTGTATATTGTCTCTGTTCCTTTCTGGTCTATGTTACCTTTAGGCTCTCTCTTTGTTTAGAGGACCCCTTTCAATATTTCCTGTAGGGCTGGTTTCATGTTTGCAAATTCCTTTAGTTTTTGTTTGTCCTGGAAACTTTTTATCTCTCCTTCTATTTAAATGACAGCCTAGCTGGATATAGTATTCTTGGCTGCATATTTTTCTCATTTAGTGCTCTGAATATATCATGCCAGTCCTTTCTGGCCTGCCAGGTCTCTGTGGATAGTTCTGTTGCCGATTTAGGTTTCTAGCATTGTAGGTTACAGATCTCTTCTCCCGAGCTGCTTTCAGGATTTCTTCTTTGTCTCTGAGACTGGTAACTTTTACTATTAGATGTCAGGGTGTTGACCTATTTTTATCGATTTTTTTTAAAGATTTTATTTATTTATTTGACAGAGAGAGACACAGCAAGAGAGGGAACACAAGCAGGGGGAGTGAGAGAGGGAGAAGCAGGAGAGGGAGAAGCAGGCTTCCCGCAGAGCAGGGAGCCCGACGCGGGGCTCAATCCCAGGACCTTGGGATCATGACCTGAGCCGAAGGCAGACGCTTAATGACTGAGCCACCAGGCGCCCCCTATTTTTATTGATTTTTGAGGGGGGTTCTCTGTGCCTCCTGGATTTTGATGCCTGTTTCCTTCCCCAAATTAGGGAAGTCCTCTGCTATAATTTGCTCCAATATACCTTCTGCCCCTCTCTCTCTTCTTCTTCTTCTGGGATCCCAATTATTCTAATATTGCTTCATCTTATGGTATCACCTATCTCTCGAATTCTGCCCTCATGATCCAGTAGTTGTTTATCTCTCTTTTTCTCAGC
>NW_027923410.1:0-227 GCF_054177405.1 Leptonychotes weddellii
CAATTTATAGTATGATAAAAATGACAGTTTAAATCAGTGAGGGAAGTTATAAGTAAATGGTTCGGGGACATTGATTAACTTTGGAAATACAGGGGGGCGGAGCAAGATGGCGGAGGAGTAGGAGACCTGGATTTCGTCTCCTCTCAGGAATTCAGCTGGATAGGGATCAAACCATTCTGAACACCTACAAACTCAACAGGAGATCGAAGAAAAGAAGAGCAACAACT
>NW_027923411.1:0-227 GCF_054177405.1 Leptonychotes weddellii
GGTAGAAAGAAACTGCGTACTTGTTTTCAAAAGCCAATGGAAGCATAATTTAAAAACATGAAACCCCAAACCATTGTCACTAAAACGAGGATTAAATTGGAGATTCACCTGTCACCACCATTATTCATCGTGGGTCTGGTGGTGCTGGTGCTGGTGGGTCTGGTGGGTCTGGTGGTCCTGGTGCTGGTGGGTCTGGTGGTGCTGGTGGGTCTGGTGGTGCTGGTGGG
>NW_027923412.1:0-227 GCF_054177405.1 Leptonychotes weddellii
TTATCAGGCCAACGGACATAAATATTTTTGTTTGGTACCCTGACAAGCATGGAGGATCTTTTCATCTTTATTCATTTGCCAAGTGAAAAATTGGATTTTATCAATTTTCATTTACATTTTTGATTAGCAAAATGACATTTTATGTTTATTAGTCATTTGCATTCCCTATACCTAATCTATTCCTATCCTATATTTTCCATCGACTTGATTTTTTATTGATTTTTATG
>NW_027923413.1:0-227 GCF_054177405.1 Leptonychotes weddellii
AGCTGTGATATCCTATGTACTCTGGGGGAAAAAAAAATGATTACCTCATACAACTAAAACTTAAAAGGAGGGCGCCTGGGTGGCTCAGTCGTTAAGCGGCTGCCTTCGGCTCACGTCATGATCCCAGGGTCCTGGGATCGAGCCCCGCATTGGGCTCCCTGCTCGGCGGAGAGCCTGCTTCTCCCTTTCCCTCTGTCTGTTGCTCTGCCTACTTGTGCTCTCTCTCT
>NW_027923414.1:0-227 GCF_054177405.1 Leptonychotes weddellii
CCCCCCCCCCCCCCCCCCCGCAGGGGGTAGCCTGGTGATGGGTATTAAAGAGGGCACGTTCTGCATGGAGCACTGGGTGTTATACGCAAACAATGAATCATGGAACACTACATCAAAAAAAAAAAAAAAGAAGACAAACTGCTAGTTACCAGAGGGGTGGGGTGCAGGGATGGGGAAAATAGGGGGTGGGAACTAAACCGTACACTTATCATGGTGAGAAAAATATT
>NW_027923415.1:0-227 GCF_054177405.1 Leptonychotes weddellii
GGGGAAAAATGTGACTCTGTCCCCATTGTCCCCTCCCACGCCTGTACCGGCCCTTCTTCCTCCCGTGCAGGAGGAGAACGGGTGGTTTTCCCTCCCTTGCTCAGCTGCCCCCCATCCAAGCCCACCACGATGCTCCAGGAACAGTTCTCATCCCTTCCTGGGGGCGAATGGTGCTCCCTCTGGCCCACCTGGCCACGTGCAGTGGGGAGGACACAGCAGCAGGAGTT
>NW_027923416.1:0-227 GCF_054177405.1 Leptonychotes weddellii
AGAAAAGAAAATTACAATGATTTCAAAATGCAATTCCCAGACTCGATAAATATCCTTTATAATTACACCCAATCAATATCTGGAATTGTATGTAGACCCTATGTCAGCTAACAAGTAAGTAAAATAACTATATTAATCTCAGGGACAAGAAACATGCATGATCACCTAAGTCACTCTGCCACTGTGCCTTTTTTTTTTTAAGATTATTTATTTATTTGACAGAGAGA
>NW_027923417.1:0-227 GCF_054177405.1 Leptonychotes weddellii
CTGGGGGCCCGCCGGGTGAGGACGGGCAGGGGAGCCTGGGGGCCCGCCGGGTGAGGACGGGCCGGGGGAGCCTGGGGGCCCGCTGGGTGTGGGCTGGCCGGGAGAGGAAGACCAGCAGGCCTGTGCACCCGTCAGGATGGGGTGCGCTGTGAGCATCCGTGTCCTGTGGCTGCTAGGACAAATGCCGTAAGCTGGGCGCGTAAACCAGTGCACGCTTCTCAGCTCAT
>NW_027923418.1:0-227 GCF_054177405.1 Leptonychotes weddellii
CTGGCGGGGATCAGCTAGGCAGCGTCCCGCCAGGGCCGGGCTCCCGCAAAACCTTCCCCTGGGACGTGGCCCTCCCAGGAGCCGCCCTTCCAAGGACTGGGAGCCTGGACGGAAAGGCACGAAGTACGTGGCGCCGAGGGGGAGGAAAAGCTCTTTCCCGCATGCTCAGCTCCCAAACACCACACCTCCTACAACCATCCCCTTGGGCACTGAGTTTTCAACACCTG
>NW_027923419.1:0-227 GCF_054177405.1 Leptonychotes weddellii
AGACGCTTAACGACTGAGCCACCCAGGCGCCCCTCCCCTCACTTTTCTATCACAGACAGAAAAAATCAATATAGAACTCTTGAGACCTGCTCACCTTCATTTCCTTATTTCTTAATGAACTGAGAACATCTACCTGTCTTTTGCTGGGGCTCCTGCATCAGCCTTTTATAACTGAATGGGAAGTGGGAGAGGAAGCCTAGGTGAAATAAATCAGATTGTGGAGGGAA
>NW_027923420.1:0-1360 GCF_054177405.1 Leptonychotes weddellii
GAAGCAGTCATCAAAAATCTCCCAAAAAATAACAGCCCAGGGCCAGATGGCTTCCCAGGGGAATTCTACCAAGCATTTCAAGAAGAATTAATACCTATTCTTCTGAAACTGTTCCAAAAAATAGAAATGGAAGGAAAACTTCCAAACTCGTTTTATGAGGCCACCATTACCTTGATCCCAAAACCAGACAAAGACCCCATCAAAAAGGAGAATTACAGACCAATATCCTTGATGAATATGGATGCAAAAATTCTCACCAAAATACTAGCCAATAGGATCCAAGAATACATTAAAAGGATTATTCACCATGACCAAGTGGGATTTATCCATGAGCTGCAAGGTTGGTTCAACATCCGCAATCAAAGTGATACAATACATTAATAAAAGAAAGAACAAGAACCGTGTGATCCTCTCGATAGATGCAGAAAAAGCATTTGTCAAAGTATAGCATCCTTTCTCAATCAAAACTTTTCAGAGTATAGGGATAGAGGGTACATACCTCAATATCATAAAAGCCATCTATGAAAAATGCACAGCGGATATCATTCTCAATGGGGAAAAGCTGAGAGCTTTCCCCCTAGGGTCAGGAACACGGCAGGGATGTCCACTATCACCACTGCTATTCAACATAATATTAGAAGTCGTAGCGACAACAAGCAGACAGCAAAAAGAAATAAAAGGCATCCGAATCAGCAAAGAGGAAGTCAAACTCTCATTCTTTGCAGATGATACGATACTTTATGTGGAAAACCCAAAAGACTCCACCCCAAAACTGCTAGAACTCATACAGGAATTCAGTAAAGTGGCAGGATATAAAATCAATGCAAAGAAATCAGTGACATTCCTGTACAGCAATAAGACAGAAGAGAGAGAAATTAAAGAGTCGATCCCATTGACAATTGCACCCAAAACCATCAGATACCTAGGAATAAATCTAACCAAAGGGGCAAAGAATCTGTACTCAGAAAACTATAAAATACTCATGAAAGAAATGGAGGAAGACACAAAGAAATGGAAAAACGTTCCATGCTCATGGATTGGAAGAACAAATATTGTGAAGATGTCAGTACTACCTAGAGCGATCTAAACATTCAATGCAATCCCCAGCAAAATACCATTAACTTTTTTCAAAGAAATGGAACAAATAATCCTAAAATTTATATGGAACCAGAAAAGACCCCGAATAGCCAGAGGAATGTTGAAAAAGCAAAGCTGGCGGCATCACAATTCCAGACTTCAAGCTCTATTACAAATCTGTCATCATCAAGACAGTATGGTACTGGCACAAAAACAGACACATAGATTAATGGAACAGAATAGATAACCCAGAAATGGACCCTCAACGCTCTGGTCAACTAAT
>NW_027923421.1:0-227 GCF_054177405.1 Leptonychotes weddellii
AAGCTTGGAGTTAAAATTTGTTTGTAATCCTCTTTCCTTGATAATAAATACATCCATATTTACATAATGGATATATTTTAACAGAGGTAGAGTTAAAACACCCTACACAGAAAATGCAGGAAGATGATATTGAAATAAGGATGTATAACATTTAAATGTAATGCATAGTAACTTTATTAACAAACCATTTCTTCAATTTAAAAATAGCACATTTTTCAATAATGCAA
>NW_027923422.1:0-227 GCF_054177405.1 Leptonychotes weddellii
CAGAAAAGAAAAAAAAAAAAAAAAAAACCAGACGTGGAGGGTCCGGTGGTACCGAGCAGACACTCGAGGTGTCGGGCGAGCAACACGACTCTCTAGTTCCAAAATGCAGGAGCCTGCTCACCCTGCCCCCCTGCAACCGCTCTTGGAGGGAATGCTCACTTTCCCGCCCCACGGGGACGTTGTACAGGGAAAAAAAAAACAACAACAACAACAGACGTGGAGGGTCC
>NW_027923423.1:0-227 GCF_054177405.1 Leptonychotes weddellii
TCTAAATTCCCCAGTATACTTGAGTGCTTTTTACTGTCCTAAATTCCCAGAGAAATGCTACTCATCTTTAGCCATAGGCAGTCTTTTGTATTTTTGAGCTGTAATCTTTTGCTCCATGCACTTGAGGTTTGGTAATTCAACTTGTGGCATTTCCAATTTTCTCAACCTGAGTTGAGTTAGACAAAACAGAGGGGTGCTTTGCATCAGTACTTTAGGTACCCCCCAAA
>NW_027923424.1:0-227 GCF_054177405.1 Leptonychotes weddellii
TCTGTGAGCATCACGCCTGGTGGCAGTGCTGGGCAGTTTGTTACGGGGCATGGGGCACTGTGACGGCCACTCACAGTGCTGGGGACTCAATCAAGGCTCAAAGGAAGTGACTGCTTCCATCAGCACAGATAGGCAGTCCCACTCTCCCACGGGGTCCCGGATGACCTGGGGACGCTGCTCCTGTCCGGGCTCAGCCCCCACTCTGACCCAGGGCCCTGAGTCCCAGA
>NW_027923425.1:0-227 GCF_054177405.1 Leptonychotes weddellii
AAGAGGGAGAGGGAGAAGCAGACTCCCCACTGAGCAGGGAGCCCACTGCAGGGCTTGATCCCAGGACCCTGAGATCATGAACTGAGCTGAAGGCAGACGCTTAACTGACTGAGCCACCCAGACACCCCTGTATATTGATGTTTAAAACAGTCCCAACTTACTAGATTGCTTGTAGAGCTTATAAACAATATAATCCTACTGAATCTCCATATTTACTATCATTATAC
>NW_027923426.1:0-227 GCF_054177405.1 Leptonychotes weddellii
CTCAAATAAATAAAAATTAAAAAAAAAAAAAACTCAGCATTTAAAAAAAAATATATCAACATACATCCCAATTACAAATTACACAATGCATCAGTTCAGACAATGTGGAATAAATAATTCCAAGGATGCAAATTAGCAATGTAAAACAATAGAGAAAAATACATGTGTATTACATTAGATGAGCTACTTAATAGTGATATGGGGTCAATTATTTATATAAAAATAAA
>NW_027923427.1:0-227 GCF_054177405.1 Leptonychotes weddellii
CATGAGAGACGATGGACTCTGAAAAACAAACTGAGGGTTCTAGAGGGGAGGGGGGTGGGAGGATGGGTTGGCCTGGTGGTGGGTATTGAGGAGGGCACGTTCTGCATGGAGCACTGGGTGTTATGCACGAACAATGAATCATGGAACACTTCATCTAGAACTAATGATGTAATGTATGGGGATTAACATAAGAATAAAATAAATAAATAAATAAATAAATAAATAAA
>NW_027923428.1:0-227 GCF_054177405.1 Leptonychotes weddellii
TTATTTTTTCCATTTGTAAAAACTATTCACCCAGTAGCTCTACAAAAGACTCACTATAGAAATATGTGTCAATCAAAGTAGTCAGAACCAAAAAAGAAACCAGAGCTAAATTAATGATAAACAGGCAGTGATGCAAAGGAAGGAATCATTGTGCTATGGATTGTCTTTCTATTCACCTCTTGCTTGTAGACTCTGTGTGTGCATGCGTGTGTGCAGTGCTTTCTAAA
>NW_027923429.1:0-227 GCF_054177405.1 Leptonychotes weddellii
ATTTTAACCTATGAATAACTTATCATTTATTCATTGGTGATGAATATTTTTTTTTTCCTATTTTTGGCTAAAATAGATAAAGCTGCTATAGACATTCTTTTTTTTTTATTCTTATGTTAATCCCCATACATTACATCATTAGTTTTAGATGTAGTGTTCCATGATTCATTGTTTGTGCATAACACCCAGTGCTCCATGCCGAATGTGCCCTCCTCAATACCCACCAC
>NW_027923430.1:0-227 GCF_054177405.1 Leptonychotes weddellii
CAACACCATTTGTTGAAGAGACTGTCTCTGTTCCATTGGACATTCTTTCCTGCTTTGTCGAAGATGAGTTGACCATAGAGTTGAGGGTCCATTTCTGGGCTCTCTATTCTGTTCCATTGATCTATGTGTCTGTTTTTGTGAGAACATGGCTTTTCTTACACCTACGAGTATGGAGTAAATTTCATACTTACCGTACATATTTATAGCTCCCAAGATGTAGGAGAAAT
>NW_027923431.1:0-1360 GCF_054177405.1 Leptonychotes weddellii
CCTAATGTCCTCCATGCTATTCCTTATGTTCCACAAATAAGTGAAACCATATGATAATTGACTTTCTCTGCTTGACTTATTTCACTTAGCATAATCTCCTCCAGTCCCATCCATGTTGATGTAAAAGTTGGGTATTCATCCTTTCTGATGGCTGAGTAATATTCCATTGTATATATGGACCACATCTTCTTTATCCATTTATCTGTTGAAAGGTACCTTGGCTCTTTCCACAGTTTGGCTATGAGGTAAAGGATCTATTCTCTAGGAACTACAGAACACTCATGAAAGAAATTGAAGAAGGCACAAAAATATGGAAAAATATTCCATGCTCATGGATTGGAAGAATAAACATTGTTAAAATGGCTATGCTACCCAGAGCAATCTGTACCTTCAATGCCATCCCAATCAAAATTCCAATGACATTTTTCAAAGAAAATTATTTTTTAAGATTTTACTTACTTATTTGACACAGAGAGACAGCGAGAGAGGGAACACAAGCAAGAGGAGTGGAAGAGGGAGAAGCAGGCATCCCGCCAAGCAGGGAGTCCGATGCGGGGCTCAATCCCAAGACCCTGGGATCATGACCTGAGCTGAAGGCAGATGCTTAATGACTGAGCCACCCAGGCACCCCCAAAATTATTTTTAATGCACTTAAAGAAGGGTTTGTGATATACTGTTAAGTAGAAAAACAAGTTATAAATATACATGTACCAAAACAAAAATAAAGACATTATGTACCTATAAATTTATCTTTCTATATTAAAAAGTGTATATGCTAAAATATTAACAATGGTAATCTCTGGTTCCCGGGACAGATGTTTTTCATTTTCTTCTTTATGTATTTCTGTAATTAATATCTGCAAATCCATTCTATACTATTACACCTTTAAAATAAACTTTAGATATTTTGTTTCAATTTAATTCATTTCATCTTTTATGTATTTTTTTTTCTTTCACTTCAGTATGTGGTATGTTGCATTTTCCAGTTTGTTCAATGCTTTAAAGCTCGAGGATGCCTCTGCTTTCAATTGTACATGGGCCTGAAATATCCTAGCTTTTGGCACAGGCAGGAGACTCAACAAATATCAAAATAAGAACAAGGCAGACTAAATGCAGGGCACATCTGTAAACATAGTATACATTTGAAAATTACAATATCAGGGGCGCCTGGGTGGCTCAGTTGGTTAAGCGACTGCCTTCGGCTCAGGTCATGATCCTGCAGTCCCGGGATCGAGTCCCGCATCGGGCTCCCAGCTCAGCAGGGAGTCTGCTTCTCCCTCTGACCCTCCTCCCTCTCATGCTCTCTGTCTCTCATTCTCTCTCTCTCAAATAAATAAATAAAATCTTAAAAAAAAAAAAA
>NW_027923432.1:0-227 GCF_054177405.1 Leptonychotes weddellii
CCCTCATGACCTCGGGAGGAGCTATGAGGGTTCCCGTGTACATTATAGGCCCCGATGGCCTCCAAGCTGTTCTGGGTCCCTTTGCTACTAAGACTCTGGCTCCAACAGAGGGCAGCCCTCCCGACGCAGGGTTGGCCATCTCATCCTGTGTGATGGTCATCAGTCCTGCATCAGTGCCCAAGGCCTCTGCTGTTTACGGCGGCACCGCTGGGCAAGTTGGCCCCAGT
>NW_027923433.1:0-227 GCF_054177405.1 Leptonychotes weddellii
TTTCTAAAAATCTATTTGAGCTTGTAAGTCATCTCCATAATTTTAAAGGCATTCCTTCTTAATTGCTATGTAGGAACAATATTTTAGAAGGGAAATGTCTGTGTTTTCATGGTCCTCCTAATTGTGTGTAAGAATTAATGGACTATTTTATGTACTCAATAGCTATGTAAACAGAAAGTGCAATTTATTTCATCATGTTCTCAAAATCATTTCATATTGCTTGATTT
>NW_027923434.1:0-227 GCF_054177405.1 Leptonychotes weddellii
GGGATTCTGATTCCTGCAAGCATCAAGTCATTACAGAACACACCAGGAGCACTGGGTAGGCAGTCAGGCAAGTGGAAGAGAAGGGTGGTTCAGAAGGACAAGTCAATTCTTCTCAGTGTTCTCTTGAGGGGGAGTGAGAACTGCCAGAGAGAGAGAGCTGTCTGCAAAAGGAGCTGCAAAGCAAAGCAGGGACTCCACACCCCCAGCTTGCTTTTAATAACATTTCC
>NW_027923435.1:0-227 GCF_054177405.1 Leptonychotes weddellii
GTGATACCGTCTGGTTTTTTTCCCAAGGATATTAACATCCTTGAATTTGCCTACCCCCTTGCATAGCCTCTTTTGCTCCACATCGCTTCTTCTTCCTCTTTTTTTTTTTTTAAAGATTTTATTTATTTATTTGACAGAGATAGAGAGAGAACACAAGCAAGGGGAGCAGCAGAGTGAGAGGGAGAAGCAGGCTTCCCGCGGAGCAGGGAGCCCGACGCAGGTATCGA
>NW_027923436.1:0-227 GCF_054177405.1 Leptonychotes weddellii
GGGGGAAATCGGAGGGGTAGACGAACCATGAGAGATGATGGACTCTGAAAAACAAACTGAGGGTTCTAGAGGGGAGGGGGTGGGAGGATGGGTTAGCCTGGTGGTGGGTATTGAGGAGGGCACATTTTGCATGGAGCACTGGGTGTTATGCACAAACAATGAATCATGGAACACTTCATCTAAAACTAATGATGTAATGTATGGGGAATAACATAAGAATAAAAAAT
>NW_027923437.1:0-227 GCF_054177405.1 Leptonychotes weddellii
TCATCCCTCAATGTCTAAATTAAGATATTATTTTCTTTATTAGGATAATTAATAATCTAGATCCTTTACTACTCAGTGAACCAGAGGAGAGTCATGTCATCACCCTGTTCTTCATATTCTTTATTAAGAAATGTAAATGTATAAGGATGCTAGATCCTTGCTGCTCAGATTAGGGTCCTCAGCCAGTGATGCCTTCTGTAAATTTGTGTGGAATGCAGAATCAGAGG
>NW_027923438.1:0-227 GCF_054177405.1 Leptonychotes weddellii
CCATTTTTTCTGGCATATGATTTGGCTCATGTTACTCTTGTTCTGGGCTTCCTTGTGGATAATTTCTGGTAATGATAATTATCTACTCCAAATCAATTAAAGTCACTTGATTTCTCAAAAAATAATAGTAAGGGGGGAGGAGGAGTTAAGATGGTGGAGTAGTAGGGGGATCCTGAGCTTGCCTCATCCCTAGCTTGATCGACATCAAATCATTTTGAACAACTAGG
>NW_027923439.1:0-227 GCF_054177405.1 Leptonychotes weddellii
GAGTTTGGAGAAGTAGTAATTGGATTACAAACAGAATGAAATGCTGAAAAGGGAAATGTGGAGGGATAAGTAAGGGAACGGATAAATGCCCAGAAAGCTGCAGTGCTTAAGGTAGGGGAGACCACCAAAAGACAAAGAAATGTGCACTATTGTCTTTTCCTATTTCTAATTTCAGCTTCAATTTCTTGATATCTAAGTATTCAGAACACTGTACACAATCTGTTCCT
>NW_027923440.1:0-227 GCF_054177405.1 Leptonychotes weddellii
AGGATCATGACCTGAGCCGAAGGCAGATGCTTAACCATCTGAGCCACCCAGGCGCCCTTGTTGGGTATTTTATAAATGCCAATTAGATCCTGTTGGGTGAGAGTGTCAGCGAGATCTTTTACATCTTTGATGATTTTTTTCTCTAGTGGTTCTATCAATTATTGAGGGAGGAATATTGAAGTCTCTAACTTTAACTGTGGATTTGTCTATTTCTTCTTTTGAATCTA
>NW_027923441.1:0-227 GCF_054177405.1 Leptonychotes weddellii
TGTAAACACTAGCACAAACAACTGGAAAACATGATTTTTAAAAGATATAATCTAATAGCTCAAAAACTGTACATAAGAATACATATAACTGAAAGACTTTTATGTCAAATAAAAAATATTGAGAGGTATAAAACAAGATCTAAGTGAATAAAGAGTAAATTCTATACATGTCTGAAAAGAACAATTCTATAAAAATACTGTCTCCCAAAGTAGCTATAATTTCAATG
>NW_027923442.1:0-12728 GCF_054177405.1 Leptonychotes weddellii
TTTTTTTTTAACTTCTTATTTTGAAACAAAATTTCTTTATTCCCTGTTGATTGTTAAAAATTTGAAGAACATAGAAAACTTAAAGGAGGCAGTATTGGTAAGATTACACTTTAAAAACTCAAGATACAATGAGCAACAATCCTAAAGTGGTCTTCTCCCTACTTCTCTATTATGGGTGTCTTGGCAAATCATCAAGTAGTGACTTCATTCCTCTGCTCCCCACCCAGATGGCTGCTCTCAATAGTCTTCAGTGTCCAGTATCTTGAATTGCTCTTTCGGCTGTCGTTTTAACCCCAGTGATCTGCCTAGATGGTATTGTACATGGTATTCCATTTTTCTCATCATTACTGCCCAACTTTTTGAATGTTCTAAACAGACTCTTAACTCTATCCCACCTGCAGAAACTGCATTCACAAAGATTACTATCTAATCTTTATTATTATTTATTATTAATATTATTATTTTCCTTGACCTTTCTGCAGTGTTTGGCACTTTTCGTTGTCCTTCTTATTTGCCGTCATGCTTGACTCTTGCAGTCTCGTCTGCCTTCTCTTCTGGTTCTCTCCGTAAGCCCTCACTCTTTCTGACCGTTTTCTCTTTCTTCAGGTCCTCTCACTCACAGGACTTCAGATTTTTGGTCAACACACTAATAAAATATCTCTGAAAACTATGTACCCCCCACATATTTTTAAGTTGATAGGTAAATTTTTAATAAGATTAGGAGTCATAAATAATATAATATCTGAAACAGTGGATGTTATATGTATGCCTTAAATACATTTTTGCAAAAATTATAGAGCTGTATCTTCATTTTATGGAAAACGTCCGCTGTATAATTTAATTCGCAAATACAGTCTTCATTTTCAAACTGATCAGTCAGAAAACTAACTTTGTGTTCTAACTCAAATAAATGTGTTAATACCTGTCTTTGTGATAACCATCTTGCTTCAAAAATCCAAGTCTTAGAGCGGGGGGAAAGAAAAAACGAAAGAAAAGATGTGACATGAGTTCTTGCCACAGCTTTGCCACTTGGAAGAAGCTTCTTACAGAAGCTCTGCAGTCTCAAATTTTCCCTTTTGTGGGGGAGGGGAGGGAGTGCTCCAGAGGTATTTACATCTGGTGGAAATGAGCAAGAGTAAAATTCTGGGTATTGGGATGCACGGATGGATGATGGACAGATGAGAGATATGCTGTCCTATTGTAAAATGGGAGACAAGGCAGTTGTGAAAGGGAATTTGGGAAAGGAGAACCAGCAGACAGGGAATTGTCAGGCAGATCAGTTTTAGGAAAGAGCTTGTATAATAGCTGGGAATTTATAAATTGATTGCCTTGAAACTCATTCTGCCCCATTATGCCTTGAAACATCTTCAGGTGTATGCATATCTTCATTTGAATTGGCTATTCTAAAAAAATTACTTGTTATTTTCTCTCTATTTTTACTCCTGCAGACTTTACTCATTCTCATAAATCCAATGATCACCTCTAGGTGGATGGCTCAGAAACCTATTGATCTCTTCTCTCCTTTACAAGCACCAACCAGATGTTTCTATTTGAAGATCTCTCATTCAACTGGAGATCTTCACTGCCTAGTCAGCACGACAGTGAAACCAGTGTGCAAAGTTGTTTCTTTCTTCAAGTACCCCCCTTAAGATAAAATTCAACTCTGTCACCAACAATCTAGTTGTCTCTGACTTGAGCTTGCTGTGGATGAAGGTGAAATCCCAGTCTTCTTCAGGCCCTTCTGTCTCTGCACAACCTCCAGGTGATTCAGTGAGCCTCATGCAGATTCCAAGTGATCATTAGGTGTGCTACCTTTTGTGTAAGAAAGGAAAAGAAAAGTATATGGATACAAATATATGTGTATATAGATAGATGAGTAGATTGGTAGATGGATATAGAAAGACAGACATATCTGCTGATATTTTCAGTAAGAAACTGCAAGGCAGGGCACCTGGGTGGCTCAGTTGGTTAAGCAACTGCCTTTGGCTCTGGTCATGATCCTGGAGTCCCGGGATCGAGTCCCGCATTGGGCTCCCTGCTCGACAGGGAGTCTGCTTCTCCCTCTGACCCTCCCCCCTCTCATGTGCTCTCTCTCTCTCATTCTCTCTCTCAAATAAATAAATAAAATCTTAAAAAAAAAAAAAAGAAACTGCAAGGCAAGCCAGACAGTAGTGAAAATATTGGTTAGGGATGGGGATAGAAGCATAAACAGTGTTAAATGAGCAGAAGTGGAAGCAACACTTCTCAGAGTATACTTTTATGTAAATCATGAATCATATAAATATTTTACACATTCAAAAATCATATTCACTAAAACTGAAAATATTTTAAAATGAAAGGTGTTAAGTGTATATCAAAATTTAACATACCCCTACAGAGGAAAGAACTATATTAGATGTCTGGAATATTGTATTCTTGTCAGGAGAAAAAGAGCTTCAAACTCAGTGGTGTTATTGTTAATAGTAATATTGGTATTGTTATTTGGAAATCACTTTATGTATAGCACAGAGCTGAAGCAAATAAATGATTATGTTACTATTATTTTAAAATAAAATTCTCATTTTAGGTAATGAGTTTAAAATCAGAAGAATTAAATAAAACCCTATAAGCCAAGTTTGAATTGACAAATGTCAATTTAAACTCTTAATTTGGAAATAAAAATATATTTCCTACCTCTATTGTCCGAATGGACCTGCATTTTAAAAAATAGTGAATATAACTGATTAATACACTTGAAACATAAAAATTCATGAGACCACAATGATATTTTTAAAAAATTAAATATGTAAATAAAAACTTCCTTGCCCACATTGGAGATGACTATTACACCAAATCCTAATTCTAAAAATTGGTAATTACAGGGAATATATTAATTTACTCTTGTACTTCAAGGTAACAAAACAACCCCAGGTAATGAGGGTATTTTTTCCAGTTTTACTGAGATATGATTGATATACAACAAAATATAAGTTAAGATGTATAAGTTAAGATGTACAGTATAATGATTTGACATATAAATTTCATAAAATGATTACCATAATAAGTTCCATTAACATCCATCATCTCACCTAGATACAAAATAAAGGAAAGAGAAAAAAAAACTCTTTCTTTGTGATGAGAACTCTTAGAATTTGTCAGTTCTGTTAAGTTTCATAATAGGTGACCCTTGAACAACATGGCTTTGAAATGCATAGATCCACTTATATGCAGGGGCTTTTTGAGGGCAAATATAATACAGTACTGTAAATGGATTTTCTCTTCCTTACGATTTTCTTAATAACATTGTCTTATCTATAATTACTTTAATGCAAGAATATAGTATACAATACATATAACACACAGGATATGTGCTACTTGACTATGTTATCATTAGAGCTTCCACTCAACAGTAGGCTGTCAGCAGTTAAGTTTTGGGGAAGTCAGAAGTTGTACACAATTTTTCGGCTGCATGGGGTAGGGGTCATGGCCTCTAAACTCCACCATGTGCACCAGTGGTACATCATACAGCAAAGTTACCCCTAGTCCTCATGTTGTACCTTACTAGTTCTTATTTATCTTACACCTAGAAGTTTGTACCTTTGACTGTCTTCATCCAGTTTCTCCTCCCTCCCACCCCCTACCCACTGCCTCTGATGATGAGGAAATATTTTTATAGGAGAAGGCCAACTAATAAATACAGGAAGGATGGATAGTATGAGAAAATCACCATTCTGCAACTACATGTGAAATAACTGGCTGTATTAAGAATCAAGTGTGGATGAAATCATCAGGCGAATGGCTGGTGGACAGATTTCCCCATGGGTTACCCCACAGATGACCTACCAGTAACATGTGGGTTGGGGTGGGGGGTGTACCTTTATAATGGGGAGATCTGGCTGACATCACCTTAACACAGAGACCAAGCTATCAGGAATAGTGGGACACCTGGTGGGATGCCCAGGGAATTACAGTCTTGTCTGTGATGGATTCTTACTAAAAAAAGGTCAAGGGAAACAAACCTTAGTCTGGATTTCTAACTGCAAGTCCAAAGGAAATGCAGAGGACAAAGGAATAAATGGAATGAAACCATCAGGAAAAAATAAAATAAATTCAGAAAATGGACATTTTATAAGACATCTAGCCTGGTTTCTTCGAAAAGCCAAAGGGAGTAAGTAGTGATTCTTTCAGCTTAATTGAGTTAGGAGTCCTAACAGAATGCCTTCTGTTGTCTCGGATTAAAGACATGAGTTTGAACAAATGAGCTTTAAAATGCGTTCTGGGAACAAGTGGGAAAATATGAATGTGAACTAGGTATTAAAGAATTATTGTTTATTTTTCAAAGCATGGTAGTACTGAGTATTTTAGCTCTATATGAGAATTCCCTTATTGTAAGAGATACATGCTGCACTATTATCTAAGGATAGCATGTTACGATGTTTTTAACAAACTTAAGTGGCGAGGGAGGGGAATATGTGTAAACAGTTGTTGGATTTGGTGGTGGATGTATGGGTATTGTACCCTTCTTGTTGCAATTCTGTATATTTGAATTTTTTTCACAATTATGTTAAACAAAAATAGCCTCCAAGCTTCCAACCTGTCATTGCTGCTCCACAGTGAGGAGCCGGCAGCCCTATGTGTCCGTCTCCTCCAGGGCTTTGCTGCTTCCCCAGTGCCGGAGATTCTACGTTGTAGGCACCCCATTGAGCCTTCCGAGCCAGCCATGCTCTTTGCATCCCTGAGGTCTCCCATACTGAGTTAGGTGTAGATATGGAAGTGGGGGGTGGATGGAGAAGTACGGGGAGATATCATTTGGGCAGAGTGGGTTTGGGACTTCTCAAGTGCAGCACATCACTTTCCATCCACACAGCCACTCACAGACTATTTTCCAGGGCAGGACGCTTGGAGGAGAGCCTAAGAAGCCTGTTCCTGTGTGGCGACCCCTGGCCAGGCGCTGAGGGAAACACACCTGCCTCTCCCCAGTCCTCAGCCACTAAGCTGCAGCTCCCCTCCCCCGCGTTCCAGGTCCTGAGCATTTCCTCCATTGGCTGGTGGTTATAACCCCCAAATGCCTTTCCTATCTCTTCCTCTCTCTTCCCACTCCCCCCAAGTCAAAAACAAACCAAAACGACACACAAAAACAGTGCTTTTGTGCTCACTCTTCCTCTTTGGTGGTTCCATTCATTTTTGTTCAACTCCTTTCAGTAAACCAGAGGCTGGGGAGAGGATCTCTCCACTGAGCCTTGGATTAAATTCCTGTCCATTCCTCTTGCCCTTGCTAATGCTTTGTTTTGCCCCTTCCTTTCTTCTGAACCTTAAGTAGTAACTAACACTATTGACCTCTTACTGTGTGTCAGACACTGCTTTGAGCAGATTCTCTGCCTTGGCTGATTTGATCACAACCTAATAAAATAATCTTCATGTTATGGAAGAGGAAACTGAGGCACAGCGAGGCTCAGTAATTTATGTGAGATCAAATATAGGATCTGTCTCTTCTCAGTAGTTTATATTTATACATTGGTTTATCCAGAAAATAATTGAGTTCCTACTCTATGCCATGTATTATTGTAAACACCGGAAGTACAGCACTGAAGAAAGCAGAGTACCTGTCTTCACGGAGCTTTCATACCTCTGCAGAAGAAAAATAATAACCAAATAGTTAGACTATATAAAGCAAAGTATGCATCAGAAATTTTGACCAGATGATAAGAACAGAAGGAGGGCAGACCAGCAGCTGAACCCTGTCACTAAAAAATGTATTTTTATATGTATTTTTCAATAGGTAATCTGTTTTCTTGGTTCAAACATTAAAACCTATAAAAAAGTGATCAGCTTTTCCTCCTAGAAATGGTTTGCTTTATGCATATTTAAGGCTGTAAAATTATTTTTTTTCCTTCCTTTTTGTCTCCAAGGCAACATGATTTACTCTACCATATGCTGTCCTACTTGCTTTTCACAATATTTATTTTGGAGACCTTACCACATCAATACTTCAAAAGCCTCACTTTGTTTTTACAGTTGCCTACATTTTCGTTAATATGAATGTACTATCATTTATTTAATCAGTCCCCCTACTGGAGGTGCTTAGGTTTGTTCTAGTCTCTTGTTGTTAGAAACAATGCTCCAGTAAATAACACTATACATCAGGAGTTGCAAACCGTTTCTACAAAGAGCCAGATAGTAAATATTTTAGGCTGTGTAGGCCATATGGCCTCTGTCACAGCTATTCAACTCTGCTGTTATAGCATAAAGGGGACCGGAGACAATGTGTAAGCAAACAGGCGTGGCTGTTTTACAATAAAACCTTATTTCCAAAAGCAGACATTGGACTAAATGTGGCCAGTGGGCTGCTTTATTTGCTGATGCCTGTTATTCATCGTTTTATATGTTGGATTATCTCCACAGGATAAATTCCCAGAAGTCAGGATGTCCATGAATTTCTAATTTTGATAGATTCTACCAAATTACCTTTCACTGAGATTCTACCCATTTGCTTTTCCACCAGCAATATACCACAGTACTTGTTTCTTCAACACTTGACCAATTTAGTATGTTCACACTAACTTTGAGGATTTTGCCAATTCCATAGGTAGGAAATGGGAATTCAGTATAGTTTTAATTTCAGTCTCTCTTGTTAGGAGTATAGATGAGCCACTAGAAGAACCATTTGCTTTCTATTGCCTAATGGGTCTTTTTAACATCAACTTGTATAAGCTCTTTATTTAATAGGAAGATAAACCCTTTCTCTGTGATATGTTGGAGATAATTTTTCCAGTTCGTTATTTATCTTTCAACTTGACCTAATTTATTTTTAACAAAAAGGTTTTGTTTGTATATAGTTGCATTAGTGGATCTATTATTTTATGGACCCTGGATTTTGTATAATAGTGAAAAGATCTACCACACCCCAAGGCTATAAATGAATTCTCCCATATTGTCGTAGGATTTCATATTTTATATTTCCAACTTGAATCTATTGGAATTAAGCGAGGTATAAATTAGGGATCCATTTTACTTTCTTTCCAAACATTATCAAGTTGCCTCTGTGACATTTGGTAAATACTCTACCAAAATAGTGAGGTAAACCTGATTTCATTTGACACCTCCATGATATATTAAAATGCTATATACGTTGGGTCTTTTTCTGGACTTTATGTTCCACTGATTTACTTTACCATTCATGTGCCAGGATCATGTTGTTTTAATTACTGAAGCTTTATGGTATGCTTTAGTATCTGGTAAGGCTAATCCCCCACCCCCCCAGTCCTGCAACTTCTCTTTGATAATCCTGCTAATTTTTTATATGATCTTTAGAATCCTCTTGCCTAGATTTGTATTAAAAAGCAACTTTATTTGGATTAATTTATAATTTAATCTAAGGAGAATTGACAGATTTAAGATATATCTTCCTCTCCATGAACATGGTACAAATTTCCATTTGTTCAAGAGTTTTCTTCATACAGGTCTTGCACATTTCTTACTTGTTCTCAGGTGTGTTAACTTTTTATTATTGTTGCTTTGTAAGGTCTTTTCTTCCATCTCATTTTCTGACTGCTGTTGATTTTTGTGTATCAATTTCTATACCCTTCTACTGAATCCTACTCTTCATAAGTGATTCTTTTTAAATTTATTTTCTAGGATTTTCCAGGAATACAGTCACATCATTTATAGATAGTGATAATTTTAGTTCCTTTCCATTTTAATACCTGTAATCTTTCTTCTTTAATTACAAGGTTCAATCCTTCTGGTAGAGTAGTAATAGTGGTAAAGATGAGCATCCTTGCTCTTTCCTACCTGGGATTCTAGAGCTTCTAGTGTTTCCCCATGAAGCACGATGCTAGCTTTTGAAGTGAGAGTTGTATTTTATCATTGTCGATAAATATCTATTGATTTTTAATTTGATTCTTTTTATTAAAAATAGATGCTGACTTTGTGAAATGCCTGAAAATGATGATTTTTCTCTTGATGTCTGTTAACATAAATCATTAATATTGCATTACGTTTATTGCTCATTGATATTGATTTCTCAGTATGGAAGCATCCCTGCATTCGTGGGATAAACTCTACTTCATCATGATGTAATATTCTGTTACCATGCTGCTAGGTTTTGTTTCCTAATGTCTTATTTTAAAATTCCCATAAATATTCATGAGATGATCTGTACTTTTTTGTTTGTTTGCATAATCTTTGTCAGGTCTTGATGTCAATGTTATGGTTGCTTTATAAAAATAAATTCTCAGTTTATATCCTATGATCTGAAACAGGCTAAAAATAGCACTGGAATTATTTTAACTTTGATAGCTTCACAGAATTGCCCTGTGAAACCATCTAGGACTGATGTCTTTTTAGGGGGCAGTTCTTTGACAATTTTCTACACTTCTATAGAAATTGGTCTGCTTAAACTTCTGAGTTTTTCTGGGGTCAGATCTTAGAAGAGTATCCTTCTTATCTTTTTTATGTGGAGTAAAGAAGTCTCCAATTATTCTTTGAATTTCCTCTGTGGTTATTTTGTTTAAGCAGATTTTCTGTCTTTTGACCTCCATTTTTGAGGGAGAGGGGAGAGTGTGGGCTAGTTAAGAGTTACTCTGTTTTATTACTTTTTAAATAGATTTATTTTCATTCTTCATTTATTGACATAAATATTTAAGAATATGAATTTGCCTCTCAGTATTTTAGTTCAGAGTTTCCCAACCCAGAGCTATTGACATTTGGGGCCAGGTACTTCTTTGTGGTAGGTGGGCTTTCTCATGCATCCGGGTTGTTTAGCAGCGTCCCTCATCTCTGTCTACTAGAGGCCATTCACATCCCCATCCCCAGCTGTGACAATCAGAAACGTCTTTGGATATTGCCAAGGTCCCCTGGTGGGGGGCAAAATTGTCACAGTCGAAAACCACTGTATTAGCTGTGTAGACCCTAAGTCATCATGGTGAAGGTTTTCTAATTTTTCACTATGTTCAAAAATTTAGATTTGCATTTTTATGTGATCCAATTGTTATTTAAGATAAATTTTAAAATAGAAATTCTGAATGGTTCTGGCTGTTTCTGATGGATCTTACAAATATTTTGAAGTCCTTCTCCCCAATTTTACTGAAAGTTAAGTCAAAGTTTGTGGTTTTATGATCCATTTTCCTTTGAGATGATTTACTGCGTTACAAAGGAGAAGCACTAAACTGATAGTCATTGCTATAGGAACTTCCTGAGAATTAACATTTACTTAACACCATATATTCTAAGACTTTCAAAGCATTTTACATGGACTGTTTAATTCTCACAACAATCCTATTTGGTCTGTAATATCTCTAGTTTCTAGATGGGAGAAGTCTCAAAATAACTTGCCAGAGATTTCTTAGCTAATTTGTGGAGTATAAATATGTCTTTAAAAGGCCTTTAGTTCATGGAAGCAGCTCTGTTTTGAGAGGGGGAGGAAGAGTGTAAGTCATACTTGGGTGGGTAAGGCAAGCATAAGGTGAAACCCTCTGCTAACTGCTTGTTCCAGAGTGGCTTGTGCCTGAAGCATGGTAATAAACCTGAGTTGTAACTCTTCCTGCCTCCTGCGGAAGAGGCTTTACTGGGCGGAGCAAGAAAGCACCCAAGAGTAGGTAGGGTATTTGAAACACAGAACAGCTTTCCACTTCTATTTATGTGCCTGCTTTGTGAGGACCCTGAAACTCCCCAGGGGAAAATGTGCCTGGGGTTACAGCAGCCCCCAGAGTCACTGGGGTAGAAATAGTTAATACCCATCCATGGAAAGAGATCCAGTACATTTTGTCTTTATGCTAAATACCCTTTGTTTATGCAGCTTGAGTTTGACAAATACATTTAGAAGCTTAATAACTTTAACTGTTTCTTGTGTTCTAAGAGCCATGTTTTGGAATAGCTCTAATAATCTTCACTTGTGTCTCTGTGTTGCATTAAAGGCTTTGGTGGGAAGCTAAAACTAAATCTTGCCAGATTTCTTTTTCCTGGCTTTTATTTTTTTTTCCCCTGGCTTCTAATTTCCCATTTACAATACCCACAAATCTCCCCATAAAGTAATTTTTCAAGGTTAATGAACAGTAAGTAACCAGTTTTTTCAAATGCTCTGAAAAAAATGGTAAAATGGGATCTCATAAAATGTCAGTATTAACATAGAATGACAGAAGAGGGTTCCTTACAAGAAAATGTTTTTAAAGGGGTTTATGTTTTTACATGTTTTAAAGGGGTTAATGTTGATTCACACATAAAATTCCAATTGAATATTTTAATTAATTTTTTAGAAGATTTTACTTATTTATTTGACAGAGAGAGAGAGAGAGAGGGCGCATGCACAAGCAGGGGAAGCGGCAGGCAGAGGGAGAAGCAGGCTCCCTGCTACTCCTGACTCGGGGCTTGATCCCAGGACCCTTGTATCATGACCTGAGCAGAAGGCAGACGCTTAACCGACTGAGCCACCAAGGCATCCCAAATGGGATTTGACTGTGGAGTTTATGATGAACACTTTCAAGAGTCTCAGTGTTACCCAAAAACCCAAGTCTGGCTGCCGGTCTCTGGAAAAGTCAATCCTCAAGAGACAAGTTGTGATTGGGAAGGAATATGAGCTTTATTCAGGAGGCCAACCACCTGGAGAGAAGGCAGACTCTTGTCCAAAACACAACTCTGAGGGTTCTGCCAGGCCCAAAGATTTTTAATGGAACTTGAGGGCAGTTAATCAGTGAAAGGGGAACAGCGTCTAACACTTCCTGATGGCATGCAGACTCAGTGGTACCAGCTACAGACTGTCAGGTGCTCAGAGGTTGTGTATTGGTGCCCCGGGGGGTGTGTGGGGGGGGGCGCTGTACCAGAGGGTTTGGTTCCAAGTCGATCCAGGAAACAATGCATGATCTATAGATATATAGAAAAGGTTTAGTACATCAATCGCACGGTCTAAAGGTGCTTGCTAAAACTTAGAGGACTACTGAGCTGACCAGAGGGGCCAAGGCAGCAGCTTCATCTACTCAAAAGGTCTCTATAGCATCAAGGAAAAATGTCTTCACTATTACTATTTTTCAAGCATACATTTGAAGAAATGGTCTTCTTTAAAAAAAAAAAAAAAGATTTTATTTATTTGACAGAGTGAGAGAGGGAACACAAGTAGGGGGAGTGGGAGAGGGAGAAGCAGGCTTCCCGCGGAGCAGGGAGCCCTACGTGGGCCTGGGATCATGACCTGAGCCGAAGGCAGACACTTAATGACTGAGCCACCCAGGCGCCCCAAGAAATGGTCTTAAAAGGAAATTCAGAAGTACATGTGTGGAGGATAAGCAAACTGCAAGAATTCAAAAGGGGAAGAGAGGAAAATTTTGTTCAAAAAAAATTTTTTTGGAGTTGTCACTGACCCAGGTTTTTCCATTTCTAAGAAGCTTGTTTTTGTTTGTGTTACCTTTATTTAATAATTTTGTCATTTATACATTTTTAAATAATTGATTTTAGAAAATGCGCCCTTGAAGATAGATTCAAAAGTGAGATTACTCCTGCTGAAGCTGCACATTGCAGTGACTTGGTGGATCTGACTTAAAGGGACCGCTGCATTTGAAACAACCTGAAAAGCTTTACAGCATTGAGCGGCATTATCCTGTTGTACCAGTAGAGGGAGATCACCAAGTCCACTGCAGTAAATTAACACTTGCCCTTTATGCAACAATGAGTGGGGTGGGGAACGTTGCTCTCATTGTTATTACCATGTCTAGACAATAGATAGGTGGGGAGGTAGGTAGGTTGAGAAACAGACCAATGAATGAATAAAAGTCTTGAACAAATATTTTGAGAAACATTTAAACCTTCATCGAAGATTACTGGCAGGATTTGCTAGTTTTACTCATTTTTAAAATGACAGTATGTCAAAATGAACGTAACATAAAGTCTTGATTTGCATCTTCCTGATTATTAATGATTTTGAAAATCTTGTTTGTTGGAAAAAAGTATAGATAAAAGATATTTAACATATTTAATGTTTATATCCTAAAATTAACTTTTTATATTCATTAAGTTACTTTTCAGAATTAGATATTAAATTTAAGTTTCTAACTGACTAATATCTCAGTAAAAAAAAAAAATCTTTCCCTACCCTGTACTCAGAAACTTGGTTGCTTATACTTGCTACTATTATTTTGTTTTCTTCTTGAATTTAAGTCCTACTCCATCTGGTGTAGACTTTTTGTATATAGTGTGTGTTATGGGCTGAACCGTGTCCTCCCAAAATTCATATATTAAAGCCCTAACCCTCAGTCCCTCAGAATGTGACTGTATTTGGAGACAGGGCCATGAAAGAGGTTAATTAAGATTAAAGGAGGGCATCTGGATGAACCCCTAATGCGGTCTAAATTCCGTCCTTATTACAGGAAATTTGGGCATAAGAGGGGACCCCAGGGACACTGGTGCACAGGGGAACGACCATGTGAGGACACGGCCAGAAGGCAGCCATCTGCAAGCCAAGGAGAGAGGTCTCAGGAGAAACCAAGCCTGCCCACACCTTGATCTTGGACTTCTAAACTCCAGAAATGTGAGAAAAAATTCTGTCCTTTAAGCCACTCAGTCCATTGTAATTTGCTATGGCAGCCCTGGAAAACCCATCCAGTGGGAGATGGGGATTTTACTTTGTTTTGATATGGATAAACCACGGGTTCCAATTCGATTTACTGAACAGTCCCTCCTTCCCTCACTGATCTGTCATGACTCTCTGGTCATATACCAAAGTTCCATATAATGTGGGCCTATTTCTAGACACTTTATTCTATTTC
>NW_027923443.1:0-1360 GCF_054177405.1 Leptonychotes weddellii
AAGAATGAATGGGTCAACCAGGAAATTAAAGAAGAATTAAAAAAAATCATGGAAATCAATGAAAATGAAAACACAACTGTCCAAAATCTTTGGGATACAGCAAAGGCAGTCCTAAGAGGAAAGTATATAGCAATACAAGCCTTTCTCAAGAAACGAGAGGGATCTCAACTACAAAACCTAACCCTACACCTAAAGGAACTGGAGAAAGAACAGCAAATAAAGCCTAAACCCAGCAGGAGAAGAGAAATAATAAAGATCAGAGCAGATATCAATGAAATAGAAACCAAAAGAACAGTAGAACAGATCAACAAAACTAGGAGCTGGTTCTTTGAAAGAATTAATAAGATTGATAAACCCCTGGCCAGACTTATCAAAAAGAAAAGAGAAAGGACACAAATAAATAAAATTATGAATGAAAGAGGAGAGATCACAACCAACACCAAAGAAATACAAACAACTATAAGAACATAATTTGAGTAACTAGATGCCAGCAAATTAGATAATCTGGAAGAAATGGATGCATTCCTAGAGACTTTTAAACTACCAAAACTGAACCAGGAAGAAATAGAAAACCTGAACAGACCTATAACCACTAAGGAAATTGAAGCAGTCATCAAAAATCTCCCCAGAAACAAGAGCCCAGGGCCATATGGCTTCCCAGGGGAATTCTACCAAACATTTAAAAAACATTTAAAGAACTGTTTCTTCTGAAACTGTTCCAAAAAATAGAAATGGAAGGAAAACTTCCAAACTCATTTTATGAGGCCACAATACCTTGATCCCCAAATCAGACAAAGACCCCATTAAAAAGGAGAAATACAGACCAATATCCCTGATGACCACAGATGCAAAAATTCTCACCAAAATATTAGCCAATAGGATCCAACAGTCCATTAAAAGGATTATTCACCACGACCAAGTGGGATTTATCCCTAGACTGCAAGGTTGGTTCAACATCTGCAAATCAATCAATGTGATACAATACATTAATAAAAGAAAGAACAAGAATCATATGATCCTCTCAATAGATGCAGAAAAAGCATTTGACAAAGTACAGCATCCTTTCTTGATTAAAACTCTTCAGAGTGTAGCGATAGAGGGTACATACCTCAATATCATAAAAGCCATCTATGAAAAACCCACAACGAATATCATTCTCAATGGGGAAAAACTGAGAGCTTTGCCCCTAAGGTAAGGAATACAGCAGGGATGTCCACTATCACCACTGCAATTCAACATAGTATTAGAAGTCCTAGCCACAGCCATCAGACAACAAAAAGAAATAAAAGGCATCTGAATCAGCAAAGAAGTCAAACTCTCACTCTTTGCAGATGGTATGATACTTTATGTGGAAAACCCA
>NW_027923444.1:0-227 GCF_054177405.1 Leptonychotes weddellii
CTCCTATGTTAGGGGCATAAGTATTTATAATTTTTAGATCTTCTTGTTGGATGGACCCTTTAATTACGATATAGTGTTCTTCCTCATCTCTTATTACATTCTTTGGTTTAAATCTAATTTATCTGATATAGGGATTGCCACCCCACGTTTCTTTTGTTGCTCATTAGCATGATAAATTGTTTTCCACCACCTCACTTTATTTTTTTTTTTTATTTTTTTTTTTAAAG
>NW_027923445.1:0-227 GCF_054177405.1 Leptonychotes weddellii
GGCGCCTGGGTGGCTCAGTTGGTTAAGCGACTGCCTTCGGCTCAGGTCATGATCCTGGAGTCCCTGGATCGAGTCCCGCATCGGGCTCCCTGCTCGGCGGGGAGCCTGCTTCTCCCTCTGACCCTCCCCCCTCTCATGTGCTCTCTGTCTCTCTCATTCTCTCTGTCTCAAATAAATAAATAAAATCTTTAAAAAAAAATATTTTAGCCCGTCTACTGTATGTGAAG
>NW_027923446.1:0-227 GCF_054177405.1 Leptonychotes weddellii
CACGGACACCACAGCCCTGGCCAGAGTCGGGGGGGGGGGGGGACTCAGCGACCGGCCCAGAGCTCTGGACCTTGGGAGCCCCTACACCTCAGACGTGACCTTGGACCTCTAGGACCCCCAACCTCACCTATGGGAGACCAACCTTAAATTCTTGTTGACACGCAGACCTCCTCCCTCTGTCTTCTTGATCTCTATCCTGGGAAAAGCAACTCCCCCATCAGGTGAAG
>NW_027923447.1:0-227 GCF_054177405.1 Leptonychotes weddellii
TGTTTAAAGAGTAGGGCTGGGCTGATCAGGATAAAGCATAGGGGCTGTGGGCCTCAGAGCCAGAAGCCACAGGTCCTGCCTCAATTTTGCTTTGGTGACTTACAAGTCATGTGCTTTGGCATGGATCTTTTCCAATTTTTTTTTTTTTTAGATCTTGGACACTATTGTTGTAAAGGAAACTTCCTGGCTGCCCGTTGGCTTAAGCTAAACTCCAGAAGGGGCAGCAT
>NW_027923448.1:0-227 GCF_054177405.1 Leptonychotes weddellii
AGTTGTAGAGGTTACCTACCCGGGGACATGGAGGCAGCCGACGGCTGTTACCCAGAGGCCGCGAGGAACCACTTTGGATGGGTTTCTAGTGGAACCGGCTGGCTCCCGGGGCTCGTGGAGATCCACCCTGCGTGCGCCTGCAGGTGACAGAGACTGCTAGGAAAACCAAGCAGGGCCCCGAAAAGAGGTGCAGGGCACTTCCTGGCTCTGTCTGTGTCTCGCTGTCG
>NW_027923449.1:0-227 GCF_054177405.1 Leptonychotes weddellii
TGACTTCTTCTGTGCCAATTTGGATGCCTTTTATTTCTTTTTGTTGTCTGATTGCTGTGCCTAAGACTTCTAGTACTATATTGAATAGCAGTGGTGATAGTGGACATCCCTGCCGCATTCCTGACCTTAGGGGGAAAGCTCTCAGTTTTCAACATTGAGAAGGATATTCACTGGGGGTTTTCCATAGATGTCATTTATGATACTGAGGTATGTACCCTCTATCCTTA
>NW_027923450.1:0-227 GCF_054177405.1 Leptonychotes weddellii
CTGTCCGGGAGTCAGCCCCGCGTGGCACCCATGGGTGGGTGCTGGGGGCCAGGAGGGGCCCACAGACCACATCAGACGTTCTCACAGACTTCCATGACTTCTCTGTGATTTGCCGTCTCTTTCTGGAAGTGGACTTTTGTTCTACTCAGCATCTGTGGTTTTCGATGGATTCTGAAATAGTTAATAAATATTTGGCTTCTTGTTTCAAAATGTTCTGTGTTCCTTTT
>NW_027923451.1:0-227 GCF_054177405.1 Leptonychotes weddellii
GTCATCTGCCTTGGACGCCCCACACCCAATGTGGACCCAGCTTTTCTGACTTGGAGTTGGGACTCTGGCCTTGGCCGGTCTCAGCTGCCCCCCACTCCACCCTCATCCCCCATCCCCACATCAGCCTGGCTTGGAGAGGTCTTGAAAGAGCCGAAGAACACTGGCTCTGGAAACATGGTGGGTAGCCCAAGGCCGCAACGATTGAAGGGCCTATCTGTGTCTCATAC
>NW_027923452.1:0-227 GCF_054177405.1 Leptonychotes weddellii
AACGCCATTACGCACAATAACCAAAAAACAGAAGCAGCACCAATGTCCTTCCCCTGATGAGCAGGTAGATAAAATGGGGTCTAGCCACCCAACAGAGTGTTCTTTGGCTGTTAAAAAGGAACGGAGCACTGGCACACGGATGAACCTCAAGAACCTCCTAGTACAGGAAAGCAGCAGACACAAAAGGCCACACACTGCATGCTTCCATGTACGCAAAGTGTCCAGAA
>NW_027923453.1:0-227 GCF_054177405.1 Leptonychotes weddellii
AACCCAAGAAAATGCAGAGCTTTCTATACCTTATATTCTCAGTCTAGGCAACAATATAGCTTTTGTATGTAAGAATGAGGTTTTATGGAGTTGATCCCATTTACAATTGCACCCAAAACCATAAGATACCTAGGAATAAATCTAACTAAAGAGGCAAAGGATCTGTACTCAGAAAATTATAAAATACTCATGAAAGAAACTGAGGAAGACACAAAGAAATGGAAAAA
>NW_027923454.1:0-1360 GCF_054177405.1 Leptonychotes weddellii
GTATTTTATAATTGTATAATAAATGTTAGGCTGTGCTTCCTGCAGAAAAAGAGTTAGTATAGCACAATTATGACTGCTATTCTTAGAAATGCCTGCCTGCAAGATTGGCCCCTACCTAGCCATTGGGGACTTGGGTTTAGAGAGGGTTCTCACCATTCCCGGGACTGAAAACAGTTTTTCACTGCACCTAAACACTTCATACAAGCCATATATCTTACACTGAACACCCAGTTTCCTTCTGGGAATCTAGGTTTTGATACGTGTCAAGGCAGAGGATACCCAGTCACCAGCCTCCAATAAAATCACTAGGAACTGCATTTCTGATGAGTTTCCCTGGTAGACATTTCACAGGTGTCGTGACAGTTTGTTGTTGGAAGGATTAAGTGCGACTCCATCAGGAGAGGACTCTTGGAAGCTTGTGTCTAGACTCCTGAACTTTGCTCCATCCATGTGGTTTTTCTTTTGTTTATTTTGCTTTTTATCCTTTTGCTATAATACATCATACCCATGATCACAACTATATGTTGAATCCTGTCTGTCCTATTAGTGAATCACTGAACCTGGAGGTTCTGGTGGACCCCTGGCATAGCTTTCCTCTTATAATTTAAGTTCAGTGATCTGGGATAAATAATATTTATATAATACTTAAATAAACTGTCTATATTCAGTTGGATGTTTACCTAGTGTAAGAAGAAAAGAGGGGGAAGCTATATCTTCATTCCAATGACAATATAAACACTCTATGACCTACTGTTTTTCAGCTTTGGGTTCTGGTTCGTGTCCCTGGAAGGTCTGGTCATTTTATAGACTCAGATCTCAGTCTTCCTCGTTCTCTGTCTTCTTAGAACTCTAAAGTTCTGATTTTATACAATCTGTGTTCTAAAGTTAGGTTCATCAGGATGCTGAGTTTACCAAGAGTGAATTAGTCCATCTAGATTTATCATGTAAGATGATAAGAGACACAAAATTGGGATCATAGAGATATTGAGAACATATTTATGAGTCTGTCTTTCCCCCTATTTCCTGCACAAATAGATCATTTTTTCTTAATCAATAAAAGCTAATTATTTATAAAATATTACTCTTTTTTTTTTAAAGATTTTATTTATTTGACAGAGAGCGACACAGCAAGAGAGGGAACACAAGCAGAGGGGGGAGTGGGAGAGGGTGAAGCAGGCCCCCCGCCGAGCAGGGAGCCCGATGCGGGGCTCGATCCCAGGACCCTGGGACCACGACCCGAACGCTTAACGACTGAGCCATCCAGGTGCCCCTATAATAGTTGTTAAGCATCTGCCTTCGGTTCGGGTCGTGGTCCCAGGGTCCTGGGATTGAGCCCCGCATTGGGCTCCCTGCTCGGCGG
>NW_027923455.1:0-227 GCF_054177405.1 Leptonychotes weddellii
AAGTTGAAGTCAGTGCTCACTGACCATCCTGAAAATCCCAGGAAACTTAAGAATGATGCTAAATCTATTCTGCCTGAGCTCTATAAAGGGAACAACAAAACCTGGATGACAGCACATCTGCTTACAACATGGTTTACCGAATATTTTAAGCCCACTGTTGAGACCTACTGCTCAAGAAGTTTCCTTTCAAAATATGACTGCTCACTGACAATGCACCTGGTCACCCA
>NW_027923456.1:0-227 GCF_054177405.1 Leptonychotes weddellii
AAAAAAAAATTAAAAAGAAAGTGTTCCATGAAAAAAGAAATCTCTAATCAAATCCATTTAGGAATACTTCATAATATATTTATTATTTTGATAACACTGCATATTAGCATACTAAAAGCTCTGAGAAGTCCTGCAGAGATCCTACAAATCTGAGAAATAAGGAAAGCTGCTTACATACTTTCACGACAGCATTCTTGGAGCTTTTATGACTGCAGGGAGTTTTGGGG
>NW_027923457.1:0-227 GCF_054177405.1 Leptonychotes weddellii
TGCTGGTGAAATAACTGGCTATTTACAGTTAAGGTTGACAGTACTATGCCTCAATGTTCTCAGGAATGACAGAAGTCACATTTTGATGATAAAAAGCCTCCCAATGTCCAGGCACATGGGTCTAGCACGGTGACATCTCTGTTTGATTCTATCTTTTCCTAGACGTGTGGCGCCTTCTAGAAGGTCTCTGAGGTGGTAAATACCTTTAGCTTTTCCTGACGTGTGAG
>NW_027923458.1:0-227 GCF_054177405.1 Leptonychotes weddellii
GTCCAAAAATCATTATCACCATAAGCATTTGGTGGTAATTCTCTAATAAGTAGAAATGGCACGGCAAAGATAAAACAGAGTGGGAGGGCAAGAGAGAGAATCTTTTCCCCTAAATTCTGATTTACACATCGCAAGGGAAGAGAAGAGAGCAAAGCTAGAAACTGAAGCCAGGGGACCCGCACCAATCCCAGTGTCTGCAACTCTGCCTCTCACTGTGATATTCTGAC
>NW_027923459.1:0-227 GCF_054177405.1 Leptonychotes weddellii
TAGATAGATAGATAGATAGATAGATAGATAGATAGATAGATGACAGATAAAATGGAATATTATTCAGCCATAGAAAAGAATGAAATCTTTCCATTTGCAACATGGATGGAGCTAGAGAGTATAATGCTAGGCAAAATAAGTCAGTCCGAGAAAGACAAATACCATATTATTTCACTCATATGGAATTTAAGAAACAACACAAATAAGCAAAGGCAAAAAAAAAAAAA
>NW_027923460.1:0-227 GCF_054177405.1 Leptonychotes weddellii
ATAAGTCTTTATATCTGGGAAGAGTAACTTTTTTTTTTTTTTTAAGTAGGCTCCATGCTCAGCGTGCAGCTTGAACTCATGATCCTGAGATTAAGACCCGAGCTGAGATCAAGAGTCAGACACTTAACTGACTAAGCCACCCAGGCACCCCTAGGAGGAGTAACTTCTGTAACATGGTTCTTATTTTTCTGATTGTCCTGACTAATTTGGGCTCTTCCTTCCTTTCC
>NW_027923461.1:0-227 GCF_054177405.1 Leptonychotes weddellii
CTTTTTTGAATGTATGTGGAAGGATCATCATTAAGAATTCAATCAGTGGATACAAAACATTCTATTGTGTGTATATTGAGGAATTTCTTTTTTTTTTTAATTTTTTTATTCTTATGTTAATCCCCATACATTACATCATTAGTTTTAGATGTAGTGTTCCATGATTCATTGTTTGTGCATAACACCCAGTGCTCCATGCAGAATGTGCCCTCCTCAATACCCACCAC
>NW_027923462.1:0-227 GCF_054177405.1 Leptonychotes weddellii
GTATGTATGTGTGTATATATATATATACATATATATATATATATACCACATCCTCTTTATCCATTCATCTGTCAATGGACATCTTGGCTCTTTCCACAGTTTGGCTATTGTGGACATGGCTGCTATAAACATCGGGGTGCATGTACCCCTTCAGATCCCTACATTTGTATCTTTGGGGTAAATACCCAGTAGTGCAATTGCTGAATCGTATGGTATGGAGGCTGCCA
>NW_027923463.1:0-227 GCF_054177405.1 Leptonychotes weddellii
ATGGGTTAGCCTGATGGTGGGTATTGAGGAGGGCACATTCTGCATGGAGCACTGGGTGTTATGCACAAACAATGAATCATGGAACACTACATCTAAAACTAATGATGTAATGTATGGGGATTAACATAAGAATAAAAAAAATAATAAAAAAGAAAAAAGAAAAAAGAATCTCTTATGATTTGTCTCCCTGTCTTTTTTTTTTTTTTTAAAGATTTTATTTATTTATT
>NW_027923464.1:0-227 GCF_054177405.1 Leptonychotes weddellii
ATGAAATGAGTGTCTATGCAGGCCGCCTGCAGCAAAGGGGCAATGTCACAGAAGAAATGGCTAATTTCTCTATAACAGTAAGGCAGTGTGGACACCACAATAGTTGGGCACAGCACTGAAAAGAAGGCTCCCGCCCAGCAGCCCAGAACCAGCAGGAGACAGACCCTGCTGTTCATGATGATGGTGTAGCGCAGGGGGTTACAGATGGCCACGTAGCGATCAAAGGA
>NW_027923465.1:0-1360 GCF_054177405.1 Leptonychotes weddellii
CAACCCTCAGTTTGTTTCCTGAGATTAAGAATTCCTCATATCAATGAGATCATATGATACATGTCTTTCTCTGATTGACTTATTTCGCTCAGCATAATACCCTCCAGTTCCATCCACGTCGTTGCAAATGGCAAGATCTCATTCCTTTTGATGGCTGCATAATATTCCATTGTGTATATATACACCACATCTTCTTTATCCATTCATCTGTTGATGGATATCTTGGCTCTTTCCACAGTTTGGCTATTGTGGACATGCTGCTATAGACATCAGGGTGCACGTAACCCTTCAGATCCCTACATTTGTATCTTTGGGGTAAATACCCAGTAGTGTAATTGCTGGGTCATACCATAGCTCTATTTTCAACTTTTTGAGGAACCTCCATACTGTTTTCCAGAGTGGCTGCTCCAGCTTGCATTCCCACCAACACTGTAGGAGGGTTCCCCTTTCTCCGCATCCCTGCCAACATCTGTCGTTTCCTGACTTGTTAATTTTACCCATTCTGACTGGTGTGAGGTGATATCTCATTGAGGTTTTGATTTGGATTTCCCTGATGCCGAGCAATGTTGAGCACTTTTTCATATGTCTGTTGGCCATTTGTATGTCTTCTTTGCAGAAATGTCTGTTCATGTCTTCTGCCCATTTTTTGATTGGATTATTTGTTCTTTGGGTGTTGAGTTTGTTAAGTTCTTTATAGATTTTGGATACTAGCCCTTTATCCTATATGTCATTTGCAAATATCTTCTCCCATTCTGTTGGTTGTCTTTTGGTTTTGTTGACTTTCTTTTGCCGTGCAAAGCTTTTTATCTTGATGAAGTCCCGATAGTTCATTTTTGCCCTTGCTTCCCTTTCCTTTGGCTATGTTTCTAGGAAGAAGATGCTGTGGCTGAGGTTGAAGAGGTTACTGCCTGTGTTCTCCTTTAGGATTTTGATGGACTCCTGTCTCACATTTAGATCTTTCAACCATTTGGAGTCTATTTTTGTGTGTGGTGCAAGGAAATGGTCCAGTTTCATTCTTCTGCATGTGGCTGTCCAATTTTCCCAACACCATTTGTTGAAGAGACTGTCTTTTTGCCATTGGACATTCTTTCCTGCTTTGTCGAAGATTAGTTGACCATAGAGTTGAGGGTCCATTTCTGGGTTCTCTATTCTGTTCCATTGGTCTATATGTCTGTTTTTGTGCCAGTACCATGCTGTCTTGGTGATCACTGCTTTGTAATATAGCTTGAAATCAGGCAACGTGATAGCCCCAGCTTTTTTCTTTTTCAACATTTCCTTGGTGATTCGGGGTCTTTTCTGATTCCATACAAATTTTAGCACTTTGATAAATGTCATTGGAATTTTGATCAGGATGGCGTTG
>NW_027923466.1:0-227 GCF_054177405.1 Leptonychotes weddellii
TCCTGAGACCCTTCTCGGCGGGGGCAGAGGTCTGGGCAGGCGTCCCCCTTGTGGAGGTGCTCAGACAGGTGCAGGCTAGGGGAGAACTGCGAGGTGGGTTCATTTGTAAGCCAAGGGGTGTCAAAGGCTCAGAAAGTTCTGTAAATGCTCTCGTGGATTAAATTAGCCTTGAGCTATTTTATATGCAGAAAAGCATAGGGAAAGGAATCCGACTCAAATAAGAGAAT
>NW_027923467.1:0-227 GCF_054177405.1 Leptonychotes weddellii
AGAATTTTGGATGGCTCTTCTTTTCTTCTATACGCTTTCCTTTATCTCCCAAATTCCTTACAATGATAAATGCAGTTGACCCTTGAACAACATGGGTTTGAACTGCATGGGTCCACATACAAGGTGGATTTCCCCCCATAAATGCAGTACAGTACTGTAAATGCATTTTTCTCTGATGATCTTCTTCTTTTTTTTTTTTAAAAGTATTTTTCTTTTTTTCTTTTTTT
>NW_027923468.1:0-227 GCF_054177405.1 Leptonychotes weddellii
TGCTGTAAGTACCATAGAAGGATTAATGCAGTCACCTATAAAACAACCTGTGAGAGGCACTATCACCATCACCATCATCATCCCCACTTAATTGATGGAGAGACTGAGCTACCATGGAGTTAAGTGGCTTGGTTTGCGCCTAGACACTACTCCTTCTTAAGGCCTACTGTCACCTGCTTATAAAGTGGTGTCATAGTCAGAGCTTGGCTCCTCCTTCACCTCCACTG
>NW_027923469.1:0-227 GCF_054177405.1 Leptonychotes weddellii
AGTTCTGTGTCTTTGGATGAATTTATACATGCAGGTTCCTGCCATCCGAATTACAACATGAAACATGCCCATCGCAATAGTTTGTTGAGCGACTCTTGCCACTCAATTCCACCCCACAGGCACTTGTGGGTCTTCTTTTGTTTTCGTGAAGCCCGTTTCTGAAATGCCTCCATGTTGCGTAGATCCCAACTCTGTCTCTTGTCTGGAATCATTGCGAATCGTTACAG
>NW_027923470.1:0-227 GCF_054177405.1 Leptonychotes weddellii
TGCCTGTCCAGCTGAAAATGGGGGTAGGGGACCCTCACCTTCTCCTGGTGGAGCAAGGGAAGGATGGTGAGCCCTGGCTGGGGCTTGGGCTGGCCTCTTCCTCCTCCCTCCTCCCTTCTTGCCTACCCAGGGCCTACAGCACCTGTTAGCACACATGCAGGGAAGAAGCTCATCTGCCTCAGGGACATTCTCAGCAACACCCCCCCCCTCACCCCAACGCTAGGGCC
>NW_027923471.1:0-227 GCF_054177405.1 Leptonychotes weddellii
TCAGGTTGGAAGCAGTGTCCCCATTACGTGCATGCATTTCTGTCTGGAAAGCACATACCAAAAAAAAGTAGTTCTCTCCCCCTGCCTCTGCAGTTCTGTTGATCGTCTTTTCCAAGAGGGAAACATGTTACTTCTCTTAACCTGTGGACTCTGGCTTTAGACCCCAAAGTGTCAACTCTTGAGGGTTCTTTACAGCCCCCGTGCCTGGGGCCGGTGAGCATTGACCG
>NW_027923472.1:0-227 GCF_054177405.1 Leptonychotes weddellii
AAATAAATAAAATCTTTAAAAAAAAAAAAAAATAACTACTAGACAATGACCAATTTTTAAGATCTTCAAGAGACAACTTGATGTAGCAGAAAGATCCCTGAATCATGTTGCTGAGACCTGGATTCAAATCTCAGGTCTGCCATTTACTAGGGGTGACTCTGGAAGCCACATAATTCCTCTGTACCTGAGTTTCTTCTTCAAAATGAGTTCTTTGTGTTCCCACCTTC
>NW_027923473.1:0-227 GCF_054177405.1 Leptonychotes weddellii
ATAAGTCTTTATATCTGGGAAGAGTAACTTTTTTTTTTTTTTTAAGTAGGCTCCATGCTCAGCGTGCAGCTTGAACTCATGATCCTGAGATTAAGACCCGAGCTGAGATCAAGAGTCAGACACTTAACTGACTAAGCCACCCAGGCACCCCTAGGAGGAGTAACTTCTGTAACATGGTTCTTATTTTTCTGATTGTCCTAATTTGGGCTCTTCCTTCCTTTCCTTTT
>NW_027923474.1:0-227 GCF_054177405.1 Leptonychotes weddellii
CACCTTTTCTCACTCTCTAGCTTTCTTCCTCTGAAGGAAGCCAGCTCCCATGTCAAGCAGCCCTGTGGGGAGGCCCGTGTGGCAAGGAACTAATCTCTCCAGCCAACAGCCTACAAGAACCTGAGGTCCTTGGTCCAGGGGCCCTCAAGGAACTGAAGCCTGCCGACAGCCTTGTGAGTAAGCTCGGAAGTGGACCTTCTGAGGCCCGCAGACAGCCTATGTGTGAG
>NW_027923475.1:0-1360 GCF_054177405.1 Leptonychotes weddellii
AGCACCATTTGTTGAAGAGACTGTCTTTTTTCCATTGCATATTTTTTCCTGCTTTGTCAAAGCTTATTTGACCATAGAGTTGAGGGTCCATATCTGGGCTCTCTGTTCTGTTCCATTGGTCTGTATGTCTGTTTTTGTGCCAGTACCATGCTGTCTTGGTGATCACTGCTTTGTAATATAGTTTGAAATCGGGCAACGTGATGCCCCCAGCTTTGTTTTTCTTTTTCAACATTTCCTTGGCGATTTGGGGTCATTTCTGATTCAATACAATTTTTAGGATTGTTTGTTCCAGCACTTTGAAAAATGTCATTGGAATTTTGATTGGGATGGCATTGAAGGTATAGATTGGTCTGGGTAGCATAGACATTTTAACAATGTTTATTATTCTGATCCATGAGCGTGGAATGTTTTTCCATCTTTTTGTGTCCTCTTCAATTTCTTTCATGAGTGTTGTGTAGTTCCTAGAGTATAGATTCTTTACCTCTTCAGTTAGGTTTATTCTGAGGCACTGGTTTTTGGTGCTATTGTAAATGGAATCGTTTCTCTAATTTCTCTTTCTACAGTTGCGTTGTTAGTGTATAAGAAAGCAACTGATTTCTGTGCATTGATTTTGTATTCTGCCACATTACTGAATTGCTGGATGAGTTCTAGTAATTTGGGGGTGAAGTCTTTTGGGTTTTCCACATAAAGAATCATGTCATCTGTGGAAAGGATCATCGTGGTGGATGATCCTTTTAATGTATTGTTGGATCCTACTAGCTAGGATTTTGTTGAGAATTTTGGAATCCATATTCATCAGGGCTATCGGTCTGAAAGTCTCCTTTTTGATGGGGTCTTTGTCTGGTTTGGGGATTAAGGTAATGCTGGCCTCATAGAATGAGGCTGGAAGCTTTCCTCTGTTTCTATTTTTTGAAACAGCTTCAGGAGAATAGGTATTATCTCCTTTGATCACTGCTTCAGTTTCGTTAATGGTTATTGGCCTATTCAGGTTGTCAATTTCTTCCTGTTTCAGTCTTGGCAGTTTATAGGTTTCCAGTAAGGCATTCATTTATCCAGGTTGCTTAATTTGTTGGCATTGACATATAGTTGTTGATAATATTTTCTTTCTTTCTTTTTTTTAAAATTTTATTTTATTTTATTTTATTATTATTTTTTTTTAACTTTTTTTTTATTCTTATGTTAATCCCCATACATTACATCATTAGTTCTAGATGAAGTGTTCCATGATTCATTGTTCATGCACAACACCCAGTGCTCCATGCAGAACGTGCCCTCCTCAACACCCACCACCAGGCCAACCCATCCTCCCACCCCCCTCCCCTCTAGAACCCTCAGTTTGTTTTTCAGAGTCCATCTTCTC
>NW_027923476.1:0-227 GCF_054177405.1 Leptonychotes weddellii
CACCTTTTCTCACTCTCTAGCTTTCTTCCTCTGAAGGAAGCCAGCTCCCATGTCAAGCAGCCCTGTGGGGAGGCCCGTGTGGCAAGGAACTAATCTCTCCAGCCAACAGCCTACAAGAACCTGAGGTCCTTGGTCCAGGGGCCCTCAAGGAACTGAAGCCTGCCGACAGCCTTGTGAGTAAGCTCGGAAGTGGACCTTCCGAGGCCCGCAGACAGCCTATGTGTGAG
>NW_027923477.1:0-227 GCF_054177405.1 Leptonychotes weddellii
TGCTCCTCCCCCCACTCGTGTGTGCACTCTCTCTCTCTCTAAAATAAATAAATAAATAAATAAAATCTTTTTAAAACCCCAGTAATTAAGGGAGTAAATGGCACAAAATGGATATGGAAGGATCAAGCAAGCTACAGAGCAGGGGTTCCCAAACTTCAGCGAGCATCGGGGCACCTGGAAGGCTGGTTGCTACGCAGATCCTGTCCCCAGAGTTCCAGCAGGTCTGG
>NW_027923478.1:0-227 GCF_054177405.1 Leptonychotes weddellii
TCAGGTTGGAAGCAGTGTCCCCATTACGTGCATGCATTTCTGTCTGGAAAGCACATACCAAAAAAAAGTAGTTCTCTCCCCCTGCCTCTGCAGTTCTGTTGATCGTCTTTTCCAAGAGGGAAACATGTTACTTCTCTTAACCTGTGGACTCTGGCTTTAGACCCCAAAGTGTCAACTCTTGAGGGTTCTTTACAGCCCCTGTGCCTGGGGCCGGTGAGCATTGACCG
>NW_027923479.1:0-227 GCF_054177405.1 Leptonychotes weddellii
TGAATCGGCAGATAAAAAGCTTTCCCCAGAGAAAACTCACCGCCCAGATGGTTGTATTGGCAAGTGCTGACAAGCAGAGAGTTACAGGAAAACTAATCCAATCTTAAGTAAGAATCCTGTGCTCCCCTGTGCCTTGGATTATGTCTTAAATATTATCATCTGCCAGGACAGCCAAGAAAAGAGAGTGTTGGAGGGTGAAAACACAAGCTGCAGAAAGGTGAGTTTAG
>NW_027923480.1:0-227 GCF_054177405.1 Leptonychotes weddellii
CTGTCCGGGAGTCAGCCCCGCGTGGCACCCATGGGTGGGTGCTGGGGGCCAGGAGGGGCCCACAGACCACATCAGACGTTCTCACAGACTTCCATGACTTCTCTGTGATTTGCCGTCTCTTTCTGGAAGTGGACTTTTGTTCTACTCAGCATCTGTGGTTTTCGATGGATTCTGAAATAGTTAATAAATATTTGGCTTCCTGTTTCAAAATGTTCTGTGTTCCTTTT
>NW_027923481.1:0-227 GCF_054177405.1 Leptonychotes weddellii
GTATGTATGTGTGTATATATATATATACATATATATATATATATACCACATCCTCTTTATCCATTCATCTGTCAATGGACATCTTGGCTCTTTCCACAGTTTGGCTATTGTGGACATGGCTGCTATAAACATCGGGGTGCATGTACCCCTTCAGATCCCTACATTTGTATCTTTGGGGTAAATACCCAGTAGTGCAATTACTGAATCGTATGGTATGGAGGCTGCCA
>NW_027923482.1:0-227 GCF_054177405.1 Leptonychotes weddellii
ACTAATGTACCATCTGATTACACCTGTGCTGCCCTTTTCAAGCACTATTTTGCATTTTGTTAACTTAATAAGAATAATAGGATTCCGAGAAGGACTTCTCTGTTCTCCTGAACCAGGGCACAAAGATAGGACATATGAGTCAAGTATTCTACACTCTAAAATAAGATTCAAACATTCAGGGGACAAAAATCCCCTCCTGGGGGGTGCCTGGGTGGCTCAGTTGGTTA
>NW_027923483.1:0-227 GCF_054177405.1 Leptonychotes weddellii
AGTTACAGAATTAGTGGGCAGATAAAAGGGGATGCTATTCTAAGAAAGGATAATGCCCCATTAAAAATTAGTCTCCTATTATACAAGGAACTTTTAGTTTGTAAATGAGTGGGAGTGTGGGATCCTCTACAGACTTGGCTATGAAAAATCTCCATTATGGACCTTTCCCTACACCCACTTCCTTTCTCTCTGGGATGCCAGAAAGAAGGCGCTAGGGGATGGCTGAG
>NW_027923484.1:0-227 GCF_054177405.1 Leptonychotes weddellii
GTCCAAAAATCATTATCACCATAAGCATTTGGTGGTAATTCTCTAATAAGTAGAAATGGCACGGCAAAGATAAAACAGAGTGGGAGGGCAAGAGAGAGAATCTTTTCCCCTAAATTCTGATTTACACATCGCAAGGGAAGAGAAGAGAGCAAAGCTAGAAACTGAAGCCAGGGGACCCGCACCAATCCCAGTGTCTGCAGCTCTGCCTCTCACTGTGATATTCTGAC
>NW_027923485.1:0-227 GCF_054177405.1 Leptonychotes weddellii
AGCTGCAAGTCTTCCTTAGACAAGAAATGCCTGATGGTGCTATGCGGACCATTGTTACTCTCTGCAAAGGGAAAAGAATGAGAAATACAAGGCATGCAGATGAAAAGGGAAGTAAATTAGCTTTATTCATAGAATCCTGATTCAGAGAAAACATTATTGCGTATGTAGAAAATCTTAAGGAACCTACACAGGAACTTCCAGAAGGGAGGTGATAGAATGCTGTATCT
>NW_027923486.1:0-1360 GCF_054177405.1 Leptonychotes weddellii
ATTTTCAATGACAGCCTAGCTGGATATAGTATTCTTGGCTGCATATTTTTCTCACTTAGTGCTCTGAATATATCCTGCCAGTCCTTTCTGGCCTGCCAGGTCTCTGTGGATAGGTCTGTTGCCAATCTAATGTTTCTACCATTGTAGGTTACATATCTCTTGTCCTGAGCTTCTTTCAGGATTTTCTCTGTCTCTGAGACTCCTAAGTTTTACTATTAGATGTCAGGGTGTTGACCTATTTTTATTGATTTTGAGAAGGGTTCTCTGTGCCTCCTGGATTTTGATGCCTATTTCCTTCTCCAAATTAGGGAAGTTCTTTGCTCCAATATACCTTCTGCCCCTCTCTCTCTTTCTTCTTCTTCTGGGATCCCAATTATTCTAATGTTGTTTCGTGTTATGGTATCACTTATCTCTCAAATTCTAGCCCTCATGATCCAGTAGTTGTTTATCTCTCTTTTTCTCAGCTTCTTTATTTTCCATCATTTGGTCTTCTGTATTGCTAATTCTCTCTTCTGCCTCATTTATCCTAGCAGAGCCCCCATTTTTGATTGCATCTCATTAATAGCTTTTTTGATTTCCACTTGGTTAGATTTTAGTTCTTTTATTTCTCCAGAAAGTGTTTCTCTAATGACTTCCATGCTTTTTTTAAGTCCAGCTAGTATCTTTAAAATCATCATTCTGAACTCTAGTTCTGACATCGTACTAATGTCCGTATTGAGTAGGTCCCTGGTAGTCAGTACTGCCTCCTGTTCTTTTTGTTAAGGTGATTTTTTTCCATCTTGTCATTTTGTCCAGAGGAGAATAGATGAATGAGAGAACAAAATGCTAACAGGGTAACAATGTCCCCAGAAAATATACTCTAAACAAATCAGAAAAGACCTGAAATCAGAGGAAAAGAAAGGGAAAGAAAGAAAAAGGAAAAAGAGAAAAAAAGAAAAAGAAAAAGATAAAAACAAACAAAAACAGAACAAATAAAAAAAAACAGAATATGATCAGGCTGGTGCATAGATCAGTGCCACACACTTGATTTTGGGTGTATTTTTGTCTGTTAGAAGAAAGTGCCTCCCAAAATTTTAAAGTAAGAAAAACTTAGATATGTACAAAAATAAGGGTTAATATGATGAAGGGATGGACTATGACTGTAAAGATGATAATTATAAAAGACTTTGTAAAAGGAACTGATAAGAAGTTGGTTGAAAAAAGAAAGAAGAGGATTTAAAAAAAAAAAAAAGGGAGAGAATGTGATTAGGCAGGAGACTAGAACAAAGCCATACACTAGAGATTTAGGGTATATTTTGATCTGTTAGAAGAAACTGTATCTCAAAATTTTAAAGATATATATATATATATATATATATAT
>NW_027923487.1:0-227 GCF_054177405.1 Leptonychotes weddellii
CCATTTTTTCTGGCATATGATTTGGCTCATGTTACTCTTGTTCTGGGCTTCCTTGTGGATAATTTCTGGTAATGATAATTATCTACTCCAAATCAATTAAAGTCACTTGATTTCTCAAAAAATAATAGTAAGGGGGGAGGAGGAGTTAAGATGGTGGAGTAGTAGGGGGATCCTGAGCTTGCCTCATCCCTAGCTTGATTGACATCAAATCATTTTGAACAACTAGG
>NW_027923488.1:0-227 GCF_054177405.1 Leptonychotes weddellii
CACTGTTGACATTTGGGGTTGTCATGGGGGGCAGAGAGCTGTCCTGTGCATCATAGGATGTTGAGCAGCATCCTTGGCCTTTGTCCGATAGATGCCAAGAGCACTCTCCCCTCAGTCATGGCAATTAAGAATATCTGTTGGTGTTGCCCAATATTTTCTAGGGAGAGGAGGTAAACTCGTCCCTGGTTGAGAACCAGAGCTTTAGAGTTAGTATACTTACCCCATAC
>NW_027923489.1:0-227 GCF_054177405.1 Leptonychotes weddellii
TCCTGAGACCCTTCTCGGCGGGGGCAGAGGTCTGGGCAGGCGTCCCCCTTGTGGAGGTGCTCAGACAGGTGCAGGCTAGGGGAGAACTGCGAGGTGGGTTCATTTGTAAGCCAAGGGGTGTCAAAGGCTCAGAAAGTTCTGTAAATGCTCTCGTGGATTAAATTAGCCTTGAGCTATTTTATATGCAGAAAAGCATAGGAAAAGGAATCCGACTCAAATAAGAGAAT
>NW_027923490.1:0-227 GCF_054177405.1 Leptonychotes weddellii
CCTCAGTTTGTTTCTCAGAGTCCATAGGCTGTCATGGTTCATCTCTCCCTCCAATTTTCCCCCCTTCATTATTCCCTTCCTACTATCATCATCTTCTTCTTTTTTTTTTTTAACATATAATGTATTATTTGTTTCAGAGGTACAGGTCTGTGACTCAACAGTCTTAACACAATTCACAGCGCTCACCATAGCACACCCTCCCCAATGTCTACCACCCAACCACCCCA
>NW_027923491.1:0-227 GCF_054177405.1 Leptonychotes weddellii
CAATCATGTCCATGTGCCATAATACCCTTGGTTTGACTATTTGCTCCTGAGAATTAATTTTTAAACAACAAACCTAACTATCCAACCATCTCATTCTAGTGAAACCAATTTAAAGAGAGATGTTTGGGAACCACTTGAGCAGATAATCTCCAACATATGACCTGATTCCTGGATGGTTAAAAAGCAAGCACATATAAATAAAACCCTTAGTTCCTATAGCCATGATG
>NW_027923492.1:0-227 GCF_054177405.1 Leptonychotes weddellii
TGTTTAAAGAGTAGGGCTGGGCTGATCAGGATAAAGCATAGGGGCTGTGGGCCTCAGAGCCAGAAGCCACAGGTCCTGCCTCAATTTTGCTTTGGTGACTTACAAGTCATGTGCTTTGGCATGGATCTTTTCCAATTTTTTTTTTTTTTAGATCTTGGACACTATTGTTGTAAAGGAAACTTCCTGGCTGCCCGTTGGCCTAAGCTAAACTCCAGAAGGGGCAGCAT
>NW_027923493.1:0-227 GCF_054177405.1 Leptonychotes weddellii
ATGGGATGGCTGGGGGATAGACATTGCAGAGGGTATGTGCTATGGTGAGCGTCATGAATTGTGCAAGACTGTTGAATCACAGATCTGTACCTCTGAAGCAAATAATACATTATATGTTAAAAAAAAAAAAAAAGAAGAAGAAGAAGAAGATAGTAGGAAGGGGAAAATGAAGGGGTGCAAATCGGAGGGGGAGACGAACCATGAGAGACTATGGACTCTGAGAAACA
>NW_027923494.1:0-227 GCF_054177405.1 Leptonychotes weddellii
TGCTGGTGAAATAACTGGCTATTTACAGTTAAGGTTGACAGTACTATGCCTCAATGTTCTCAGGAATGACAGAAGTCACATTTTGATGATAAAAAGCCTCCCAATGTCCAGGCACATGGGTCTAGCACGGTGACATCTCTGTTTGATTCTATCTTTTCCTAGACGTGTGGCGCCTTCTAGAAGGTCTCTGAGGTGGTAAGTACCTTTAGCTTTTCCTGACGTGTGAG
>NW_027923495.1:0-227 GCF_054177405.1 Leptonychotes weddellii
ATATGGATATACCACATTTTGTGTATTAATTCATACTTATAATGTTATACAAAAATATAAATTATATCAAGGCCTTCATTGAGAACCCTTATTGCTTCTTATTTATTTGAATAAAGCTTAGGAATTGATTTCTTTCATAACATTTTCCTCAAGTTTCTACATCCTAAAAGATAAGGCCTTCCCCCTTAATATATACACATAGCTGTACATCTTTTAGGATCACTTAA
>NW_027923496.1:0-227 GCF_054177405.1 Leptonychotes weddellii
TCATCCCTCAATGTCTAAATTAAGATATTATTTTCTTTATTAGGATAATTAATAATCTAGATCCTTTACTACTCAGTGAACCAGAGGAGAGTCATGTCATCACCCTGTTCTTCATATTCTTTATTAAGAAATGTAAATGTATAAGGATGCTAGATCCTTGCTGCTCAGATTAGGGTCCTCAGCCAGTGATGCCTTCTGTGAATTTGTGTGGAATGCAGAATCAGAGG
>NW_027923497.1:0-1360 GCF_054177405.1 Leptonychotes weddellii
TTCTTTGAAAAAAGTGGATGGTATTTTGATGGGGATTGCATTGAATGTGTAGATTGCTCTAGGTAGCATTGACATCTTCACAATATTTGTTCTTCCAATCCATGAGCATGGAACGTTTTTCCATTTCTTTGTGTCTTCCTCAATTTCTTTCATGAGTATTTTATAGTTTTCTGAGTATAGATTCTTTGCCTCTTTGGTTAGATTTATTCCTAGGTATGGTTTTGGGTGAAATTATATATGGGATCGACTCCTCATTTTCTCTTTCTTCTGTCTTGTTGTTGTTGTATAGAAATGCCACTGACTTTTGTGCATTGATTTTATATCCTGCCACTTTACTGAATTCCTGTATCAGTTCTAGCAGCTTTGGGGTGGAGTCTTTTGGCTTTTCCACATAGAGTATCATATCATCTGCAAACAGTGAGAGTTTGACTTCTTCTTTGCCAATTCAAATGCCTTTTATTTCTTTTTGTTGTCTGATTGCTGTAGCTAGGACTTTTAGTACTATGTTGAATAGCATAGTATTGAGAATGATATCACTGTGGGTTTTTCATAGATGGCTTTTATGATATTGAGGTATGTACCCTCTATGCCTATACTCTGAAGAGTTTTGATCAAGAAAGGATGCTGTACTTTGTCAAATGCTTTTTCTGCATCTATTGAGAGGATCATATAGTTCTTGTTCTTTCTTTTATTAATGTATTGTATCACATTGATTGATTTGCAGATGTAGAACCAACCTTGCAGCCAAGAGAGAAATCCCACTTGGTTGTGTGAATAATCCTTTTAATGTACTGTTGGATCCTATTAGCTAGTATTTTGGTGAGAATTTTTGCATCCATGCTCATCAAGGATATTGGTGTTTAATTATCCTTTTTGATGGGGTCTTTGTCTGGTTTGGGGATCAAGGCAATGGTAGCCTCATAAAACGAGTTTGGGAGGTTTATGATCACTGCTTCAATCTCGTTACTTGTTATTGGCCTATTCAGGTTGTCAATTTCTTCCTGTTTCAGTCTTGGCAGCTTATAGGTTTCCAGGAAGGCCTCCATTTCATCCAGATTGCTCAGTTTATTGGCATATAGTTGTTGATAATAATTTCTAATAATTGTTTCTGTTTCCTTGGTGTTAGTCGTGATCTCTCCCCTTTCATTCATAATTTTATTAATTTGGGTCCTTTCTCTTTTCTTTTGGATAAGTCTGGCCAGTGGTTTATCGATCTTATTAATTCTTTCAAAGAACCAACTTCTAGTTTCGTTGATCTGATCTACTGTGTTTCTGGTTTCTAATTCATTGATCTCTGCTCTAATTTTAATTATTTCTCTTCTAATGCATGGCTTAGGCATCATTTGTTGCTTTTTCTCTA
>NW_027923498.1:0-227 GCF_054177405.1 Leptonychotes weddellii
TGCTGTAAGTACCATAGAAGGATTAATGCAGTCACCTATAAAACAACCTGTGAGAGGCACTATCACCATCACCATCATCATCCCCACTTAATTGATGGAGAGACTGAGCTACCATGGAGTTAAGTGGCTTGGTTTGCGCCTAGACACTACTCCTTCTTAAGGCCTACTGTCACCTGCTTATAAAGTGGTGTCATAGTCAAAGCTTGGCTCCTCCTTCACCTCCACTG
>NW_027923499.1:0-227 GCF_054177405.1 Leptonychotes weddellii
TTAAAATGAAGAAGTCTAGTGACCCATGTTTTAGCTTTCATGAATATTTCCAAAATTGAGCAGTACACTTTGCAGTTGATTTTTTTTTACTTTTTTTTATTCTTATGTTAATCCCCATACATTACATCATTAGTTTTAGATGTAGTGTTCCATGATTCATTGTTTGTGCATAACACCCAGTGCTCCATGCAGAACGTGCACTCCTCAATACCCATCACCAGGCTAAC
>NW_027923500.1:0-227 GCF_054177405.1 Leptonychotes weddellii
ATCAACCAGTATTTGAACAGTACTACCAAGATCAGATGGAATTAAAAGAAAAGTTGAAATTGGCACAAGAATCAGAAGAGAAGAAAAGTTAATACTACATGGAGTTGAAATGTAATTGTTTAAAGTTCTATTGAAATTATACATTGACTATAAATAATCTAGTAAAAACTTCTCAAGTATATTTTAAACACAAATAAATGATTTTAAAACAAGCACTGTCAATTTTA
>NW_027923501.1:0-227 GCF_054177405.1 Leptonychotes weddellii
CCTCTAAACCTGCCTTTGGAAAAGACTGTCTTACCTGTCTCGTGGTTCAGAAATACAATTTCACACAGTTTATTTTAGAATAGATGGAGGTGTTGAGGGTGTGTCTGGAGCTGAGTACCTGTTGCCGCCGATGTCCATCTGTAGCGGCCTCCTCTCTCCTCTCATTAATTTGCTGATGCCTCACTTGGGGAAGGAGTCCTCAGGGTCAGTTTTTTGTTTTGCCAGCA
>NW_027923502.1:0-227 GCF_054177405.1 Leptonychotes weddellii
TTTTTTTTTTTAAGAGAGAGCACATGCAGTGGGGGTTGGGAGCAGAGGGAGAAGGAGACAGAATCCCAAGCAGGCTCCACGCTGAGCGAACCTAATGCCGGGCTCGATCTCATAGCCCTGAGATCACTATCTGAGCCGAAATCAAGAGTCGGTCCCTTAACCAACTGAGCCATCCAGGTGCCCCCACATTTTTAGATTCTTAAACAATATCCACAGTCATTTTGTTC
>NW_027923503.1:0-227 GCF_054177405.1 Leptonychotes weddellii
TTATTTTTTCCATTTGTAAAAACTATTCACCCAGTAGCTCTACAAAAGACTCACTATAGAAATATGTGTCAATCAAAGTAGTCAGAACCAAAAAAGAAACCAGAGCTAAATTAATGATAAACAGGCAGTGATGCAAAGGAAGGAATCATTGTGCTATGGATTGTCTTTCTATTCACCTCTTGCTTGTAGACTCTGTGTGCGCATGCGTGTGTGCAGTGCTTTCTAAA
>NW_027923504.1:0-227 GCF_054177405.1 Leptonychotes weddellii
TAACCAACTGAGTCACCCAGGCATCCCGAGACTCTGTTTTTTGCCCCCAAATAGGGACGAAAGAAAAGACGAGAGCTAGTTAGAGGCCTCCCAAAGGGACATCTCAAACCCTTCACCTCTGGTCACCTGTAAGAACCCACCCTTTCCTCATCTCCCAAATGTGAGGCCCATGGCGGGGAGGGGGATGCCTGGGTGTGAGGGAATGACTGCAGGAAGAGAATACATAC
>NW_027923505.1:0-227 GCF_054177405.1 Leptonychotes weddellii
GAGTTTGGAGAAGTAGTAATTGGATTACAAACAGAATGAAATGCTGAAAAGGGAAATGTGGAGGGATAAGTAAGGGAACGGATAAATGCCCAGAAAGCTGCAGTGCTTAAGGTAGGGGAGACCACCAAAAGACAAAGAAATGTGCACTATTGTCTTTTCCTATTTCTAATTTCAGCTTCAATTTCTTGATATCTAAGTACTCAGAACACTGTACACAATCTGTTCCT
>NW_027923506.1:0-227 GCF_054177405.1 Leptonychotes weddellii
CACCAGTTAGAATGGCAAAAGTTGACAAGGCAAGAAACAACAAATGTTGGAGAGGTTGTGGAGAAAGGGGAACCCTCTTACACTGTTGGTGGGAATGCAAGTTGGTACATCCACTTTGGAAAACAGTGTGGAGGTGCCTCAAAAAATTAAATTTAGACCCAGCAATTGCACTACTGGGGATTTACCCCAAAGACACAGTTGTAGTGAAAAGAGGGCTATATGCACCC
>NW_027923507.1:0-227 GCF_054177405.1 Leptonychotes weddellii
ATGATTCTGGCTCAGGTCATGATCTCAGGGTTGTAAGATGGAGCCCTGTGTTGGCCTTCATGCTCAGTGCAGAGACTGCTTAAGATTCCACTTGAGATTCCCTTTGTCCCTTCCCCCCACTCTCTCTCAAATAAATAAATACTTAAAAAAAAAAAAAAGCCCCACACACCTAAAAACCAAAGAGATGATAGTATTTAGACAATGGACTTGATTTAAAAAATTTTTTT
>NW_027923508.1:0-1360 GCF_054177405.1 Leptonychotes weddellii
AACCAATCACCACGGCCAGGTGGGTTCTGTTTTCTGATTGACCTAGGCACCATCACCACGGCCAGGTAGATAGCATATTCTGATTAGCTATCCTGGGTCATGTGCCCATCCCTGAACCAATCACCATGGCCAGGTGGGCTCTGTTTTCTGATTGACTGTTCTGTGCACCAATCACCATGGCCAGGTAGATAGCATATTCTGATTGACTATCCTGTGTCATGTGTCCATGCCTGAACCAATCACCACGGCCAGGTAGGTTGTGTATTCTGACTGGCTGTCCTGGGCACGAATCACCATGGCCAGGTAGGTAGCATATTCTGATTGGCTATCCTGGGTCATGTGTCCATCCCTGAACCAATCACCATGGCCAGGTGGGCTCTGTTTCCCAATTGAGTGTTCTGGGCACCAATCACCATGACCAGGTAGGTAGCGTATTCTGATTGGCTATCCTGGGTCATCTGTTCATGCCTGAACCAATCACTATGGCCAGGTAAGTAGCGTATTCTGATTGGCTATCCTGGGTCATGTGTCCATCCCTGAACCAATCACGATGGCCAGGTAGGTTCTGTTTTCCAATTGACCGTCCTGGGTACCAACCACCATCGCTACGAAGGTAGCATATTCGGATTGGCTGTCCCGGGTCATGTGTCAATCCCTGAACCAATCACCATGGCCAGGTGGGTTCTGTTTTATGATTGACTGTCCAGGGCACCAATCACCATGGCCAGGTGGGTAGCATATACTGATAGGCTGTACTGGGTACAAATCACCAAGGCCGGGTATGTAGTGTATTCTGATGGGCTGTCCTGGGTCATGTGCCCATCCCTGAACCAATTACAATGGCCAGGTGGGCTCTGTTTTCTGATTGACTGTTCTGCGCATCAATCACCATGGCCATGTAGGTACCGTATTCTGATTGGCTGTCCTGGGTCATGTGTCCATGCCTGAAACAATCACCTTGGCCAGTAGGTAGCATATTCTGATTGGCTATACTGGGTCATGTGCCCATCCATGAACCAATCACCATGGCCAGGGATGTAGTGTGTTCTGCCTGGTTGTCCTGGGTCATGTGTCCATCCCTGAACCAATCACCATAGCCAGGTAGGTAGTGTATTCTGATTGGCTGTACTGTGTACCATTCACCATGGCCAGGTAGGTAGTGTATTCTGATTGGCTATCCTGGGTCATGTGTCCATCCCTGAACCAATCACCATGGCCAGGTAGGTTCTGTTTTCCGATTGACTGTCCTGGGTACAAACCACCGAGGCTAGGTAGGTAGCATATTCGGATTGGCTGTCCCGGGTCATGTGTCCCTCCCTGAACCAATCACCATGGCCAGGTGGGTTCTGTTTTCTGATTG
>NW_027923509.1:0-227 GCF_054177405.1 Leptonychotes weddellii
GTCATCTGCCTTGGACGCCCCACACCCAATGTGGACCCAGCTTTTCTGACTTGGAGTTGGGACTCTGGCCTTGGCCGGTCTCAGCTGCCCCCCACTCCACCCTCATCCCCCATCCCCACATCAGCCTGGCTTGGAGAGGTCTTGAAAGAGCCGAAGAACACTGGCTCTGGAAACATGGTGGGTAGCCCAAGGCCGCAACAATTGAAGGGCCTATCTGTGTCTCATAC
>NW_027923510.1:0-227 GCF_054177405.1 Leptonychotes weddellii
AGACGCTTAACGACTGAGCCACCCAGGCGCCCCTCCCCTCACTTTTCTATCACAGACAGAAAAAATCAATATAGAACTCTTGAGACCTGCTCACCTTCATTTCCTTATTTCTTAATGAACTGAGAACATCTACCTGTCTTTTGCTGGGGCTCCTGCATCAGCCTTTTATAACTGAATGGGAAGTGGGAGAGGAAGCCTACGTGAAATAAATCAGATTGTGGAGGGAA
>NW_027923511.1:0-227 GCF_054177405.1 Leptonychotes weddellii
AGTTGTAGAGGTTACCTACCCGGGGACATGGAGGCAGCCGACGGCTGTTACCCAGAGGCCGCGAGGAACCACTTTGGATGGGTTTCTAGTGGAACCGGCTGGCTCCCGGGGCTCGTGGAGATCCACCCTGCGTGCGCCTGCAGGTGACAGAGACTGCTAGGAAAACCAAGCAGGGCCCCGAAAAGAGGTGCAGGGCACTCCTGGCTCTGTCTGTGTCTCGCTGTCGC
>NW_027923512.1:0-227 GCF_054177405.1 Leptonychotes weddellii
AGGATCATGACCTGAGCCGAAGGCAGATGCTTAACCATCTGAGCCACCCAGGCGCCCTTGTTGGGTATTTTATAAATGCCAATTAGATCCTGTTGGGTGAGAGTGTCAGCGAGATCTTTTACATCTTTGATGATTTTTTTCTCTAGTGGTTCTATCAATTATTGAGGGAGGAATATTGAAGTCTCTAACTTTAACTGTGAATTTGTCTATTTCTTCTTTTGATTCTA
>NW_027923513.1:0-227 GCF_054177405.1 Leptonychotes weddellii
ATTCCAGACGGAAACTCAGCTTAAAAGTGAAAGAAATTATAAATACATAGAAAATATGAAAGTCTATTTTTTAATCTTTCTCTCTTTAAAAGGCTATTAAAAGCAAAAATGATATTATAAACATGGAGTTTATAAATTATGAAGTGAAACATGAAAACAATAGTACAAAAAAGGGAGCAATTGGAAATAAATAATGTTACGATTCTTACATTAAAAATAAAATGGTA
>NW_027923514.1:0-227 GCF_054177405.1 Leptonychotes weddellii
TGCATACATTGCCTCACCTGTACGGTGAAGGTCATGAGAGCAGCCACTTCCCATGGGTGCTGGGAGGATAAAAATGCCTTGTGACTTAAACTCAGGTCAGAGAAAATCCATGGCACCACTTCCGTGTTCTTTTTTTTTTTTTTAAAGATTTTATTTATTTATTTATTTGAGAGAGACAGAGAGAGAGAATGAGCGGGGTGGAGGGGCAGAGGGAGAGGGAGAAGCAG
>NW_027923515.1:0-227 GCF_054177405.1 Leptonychotes weddellii
CACGGAAGCGAAACTTCTAAATCAATGGCCTAAACACAAAGATGAATCTTGCAGGGAAGTCAGGATTCCGGGGCTTAGTAGGATGCTTACAAAGAAGAAATATGCATGCAAAAAAATCTTATAAAAACCCCCTTGTCATCATTCATAACAGCATAAATATCATTTGTCTTTAAGTTTTGATAGTAGAGTACCTTTGCCCAAAACAATTTTACATCGGATCCCATGTA
>NW_027923516.1:0-227 GCF_054177405.1 Leptonychotes weddellii
TGTTTGTTGCATATTTGGAAATCGAGGTTCGCTATTGAAAGTCCTTCTGTCTGAATGAGTGTGGAAGGAGAAAATGCCCTAAGGCTTCGGAGCACCTTTAACTTTTAAGGCTGAGAAAGAGAAGGGGAGCCTGCAAAGGGCACAGAGATGGGGCAGCCAGTGCAGGTGGGACACAACCAGGGAAGAATGATCTCCAGAACGTTTGGAAGAAGAGAGGCTTCAGAATT
>NW_027923517.1:0-227 GCF_054177405.1 Leptonychotes weddellii
GCCACTCTGGAGATCACCAGGGCCACGACCCCTCTGTGGTGTGTGACCTTCATGCCTGGCATTTTCACCTGGGATTTTGGGTGCTGTCTCAGAGACACTCCCCTAACCCCTTTCCTCACTCAGGAGGATGAGGGTGATAACTTCAGGTTTTCTTCAGTGAAAATAATTGAACCATTAGTTTGTTTTTTTTGTTGTTGTTAAAGATTTTATTTATTTGACAGAGACAC
>NW_027923518.1:0-227 GCF_054177405.1 Leptonychotes weddellii
GAGAATAAAATGCTAAATGGGTAACAATGACCCCAGATAAACATATATTAAACAAATCAGAAGAGACCTGAAACTGGAGAAAAATAAAGTGAAAGAAAAAAAAAAAAAAGATCAAATATGATCAGGCCGGTGAATAGATCAGTGCCACACACTAGATTTTGGGCATATTTTGGTCTGTTAGAAGAAACTGCCTCCCAAAATTTTAAAGAAAGAAAAATTTATATATG
>NW_027923519.1:0-1360 GCF_054177405.1 Leptonychotes weddellii
GAAATAAGTCAAGCAGAGAAAGTCAATTATCATATGGTTTCACTTACTTGTGGGACATAAGGAATAGCATGGAGGACATTAGGAGAAGGAAGGGAAAAATGAAGGGGGTGAAATCAGAGGGAGAGATGAACCATTAGAGACTATGGACTCTGAGAAACAAACCGAGGGTTTTAGAGGGGAAGGGGGTGGGGGGATGGGTTAGCCCGGTGATGGGTATCAAGGAGGGCATGTACTGCATGGAGCACTGGGTGTTACACAAAAACAGTGAATTGTGGATCACCACAACAAAAACTAATGATGTATTGTATGGTGACTAACATAATAAAATAAAATTTTAAAAAAAGACAAAAAATTTTTTTTTGGAAAATTAATTATCCTAAAACTTGCTACTCAACAGTGGCAGAAAGATTATAAGACTTCTCCCAAGCCATTAGATTTATGTCCCTTATTGAAACACAAAGATGAAACCTTCAGCCCTAGGGCTTTCATTGGGAGCAAAGATGATTTCTTATCTATATAAGTCAATAGAAAAAATTTATTTTAATCTGTGAGAAAAGGGACTTTTTTTATCTTAATTACTATTATGAATAAATCTATTGTCTGTGTTGATTTATGTGGTTAATTCTATCATGTGTGAATTATTTTTTAATTAGTGTTACTTATTTTCAGAGAGAGATGTTCACTTCCACTCTTCATGATTACTGTATATATTTTTAAGTAAATTGTATGTCCATTATGGGTCTTGAACTCATGACCTTGAGATCAACAGTCATATATTTTACTGATTAAGCCAGCCAGTGATCGCTACATATTTAAATGTACACAGGTCAATCTGCTTACCTTGTACATAATGATTTTTACCTCACATATACCCTCAGAAAATCCTCTTCTAGCAAAATTTATGACAATATTTCCTACAAAATTTTTATATATTTTTCATATTCATTTAACTTTATTTGAAATTTACTTTATCAAAATTATATGAAACTGAGATATACATTGCTTTTTTCAAATAAATTATTCACTCTTTAAATAATCCATCCTCAAAATTGCACACACACACACAGAGTTGGTGTTGTTGACACAAAATGAACAAACGTTTTAGAATCTCTAAAAGAAAGGGTTTTTTTTTTTTAGTTTTTGTTCTATTTTTGTTTTTGTTTTCCCAGCCCAGGTTAGGACAACTGCCTGGGATACAGTCTTAACTAAGGACATAAAACATGAAATGTTCAAATCATTAGGTGAAAGGTATTTCAGAAAGTTATAGACCTTATCTTAGGACTGTGAACTTAGGACTTAGTTTATCTGCAGGACTGTGTGACTTCAGTCTCATGGGAACCAGGGAGGTTCTACACTTAGC